>NC_136061.1:1197166773-1197246541 GCF_964261635.1 Lissotriton helveticus
GTCAACTTTGCAAGGGAGGAATTGAGAAGATTGAAAGAAAATCCTGCTGAACCACCGGTTGTTCGAAGTACAAGTGGAGCAACCCCATCAACCTCATCATCGCCTCCAGACATCCGTCCCCAATTTGGGAAAGTCCGGATGACTTGTATTAAATGCAATCGTCTCATTGTGTATGGGGAGCAGTCGGTGGATCTGGTGTGTCGAGCCATTGACAACCACCATTGTTAGTTTCCTTTTTTCTTTCCTCCTAGTTTTTAGTTCTGTTTCTCAGGTTCACATTTTTTTCTATCTTATAAAAAAAAAATACAAAATTGTTCAAAAAAAAGAAAACAACAAATAGAAAAAAAAAGTTATTTTCAGAACTAACTACTCTGGTTAAAGAAAGAGCTAAACTAGCATGCTACTGTGTGAAAGTTTAGATGAATGTATGTGTAGTGCACAATTGACTGAAAAAATACATTTGTAATGTGTGGTGAATGCATAAGTGCAGAATTATAAGGAAGTGCTGCAGCATGACACTGTAAACTGTTTAACTACAGCATGCTGTGGTACTTCCGAAGTACAGGGATGCAACATATGTATATAAATATGTTGCAGGTCTGAGCTTCCCTCTGCACAGCTGCTTAAACTGTAGCCATGTGGTAACACAGGCACCCTTGCACCATGGTGCAAGGATGTCAGTGTCATGTGGAGATTGTGTTTCTGCAGGAAGGGACACCTTCCTGCACAAAAACAATCAGTAAAGGCATTTTTCACCTTCAATATATGATGTGCATTGTAGCATATATTGAAACTGAAAAAATGAGAAGTGAAAATAATTCTCCTTGTTGTGCTTTGCTACACCAATTGGAGAATGGTGCAGCATTCACAAACATGTCCAGATTTATGATTTCTGATAAATCTGCAGATGTGTCTTGTTCTATGAGTGTTCTGTGCAAACATGCACAGCAAAACCTATAGAACGCCTTTTCAACGCAAAGTGCTGTGCATGATGAGATTATATTTACATGGAAAACAAAAGGTATACAGAATGCCTTTTCCTCACCTTGTAAATAAGAGAGTTAATGGCTAGGCCAATTCTTATTATAGGAGTACATTTCTGTACTGCTACCAGAAAACAAGCTAAATGTATAAGTACGTATGTTGTAGGAAACTTATAGCACATATTTATATATGACTTAAGAGAAGGGATGAGGCCTACTGTCACATGTGGTAACACTTAGTGATGTGTTCTAAGTTAAATATTTTTTTTTTCTTATAATTCGAACATTACCAAGACCTACAAGACCACCATATGTGTCTATTGTGTACTATACCATGTATCTTGCAGACAGGTGTTCTGAAGCTGTCCCCTATTTCATACCTGTCAGCAGTGGAATTCTATGGCACAAATCTAGTCCATCCATCTTCCTTTTTTTCATATGTGTGGAAACACAGTCTATTGTGCATTTTAAGACTTACTTAAACTTACCTCAGCAGTAATACATCGAAAAAACGCTACACATTTTATTTCGTTGTTTTTTATAATGTAAAATATACTAAATTCCATAGTTTAGAATTAGGATCCTTAAAAGAAAATAAAAAATAGTAATAATACATTTTTAACAGCACAGCATACTTTTAACATTTTACAAAGTAATTTATTTGCTTTTTTTGCTGTTCTCAGAATATATTCAATTTTACTAGAAATAGTGATTTCAATCGTACTCATCACATAACAGCGGGCAAAAAAAACCAATTTGAATGTTTAAAAAAAACACAATAATCCATCTATAGTAAATTACTAGATAATACAAAGCACACATATATAAAATGATTACTGCTAAGAAAATGTTATAACGTAAATTTATAAACACTGCAAATTATGTCAGTTAAAATTATACACTGAGACAATGTGCAACAAAAAGTCCATAATTCAAAGAAATACCTTTCATTGAGGCCAAATTGTATTTTTGCAGTCACTTTTATTTAAATTGTCCAATGGTAATCCTATTAAATCACAATAATTTATTCCTTAGAGGCTGAATTATCTTCCTAAAACTTTGGCTATAAAAATATTAGGTAGGAATTTGATAATTCGAAAGGCAAACGTTGTTTGAAATCCAACTCAGCATCATTACAAAGAGTCCAGCCATTCTCACTTTTTAGATAGGCAGTGTAATGTCCAGATGTTGTTGAAGGACCATCGTGGAAAATGATTGCTACTGCTACAAAATTCCTTCCTGATATTGATAGTTGACTTGCTACAAAATGTTTTATTAGTGTCCAATTTTCTTCCGTCAGCTGTACAATGTTGCATCATTAAAATTATATATTGCCCATATCTTTGTATAAATAATGTTGATAACATTTCTGATTTGCATTGGCCACACTCCATGTTTTGAATTGCAGCTTTAACTAATTTACTGAAAGACACTGATTTACAGTCCGGTAATGTCAAATATAGAAATCTTTCCGTGTCTACATTAGTGCTACATGTATACTTGCAATTCTCACAATAATTATCCCATTTATAACAAAGGCCAAAAATATTCTCTATGTCTACAACCTTCATTTTCCAATACGGTAAGCATATACATGAAAAATTCCTGAGCATCTTGTTGGATATTTTGTGTAAATTGTGTAGAACCAGAACATGCATCCAAAAGATTACGAACATCAGAAACGCTTTGTATTTTACTTTTATCAGTTATCAATTTTTCATAAACAGAATGCAACAAGGAACAACATCTTTTTTCCCGATTCTCCATAATTTGCTGTTGCAAATCTTCAAGAAAAAAAACAACATTGACCACTACATTAGCATAGCAGTTGACACCAGAACTATTTTCAAACTGATAACCAACAATCTCTTCAACAGTGTCCTTTTTCTTTTTGCTTGCAATCACAACATTATCTTGTTTTTTTCCCTTCTCTACACCTTCAGTACAGATATTTTCATACCTTCTTTTTCGACCAACCACACGCTTTTCCAAATACAGGATATTGACCTAAATTAGGAGCATATGTTCTTCTTAACCTATTGTACTCTTTGACACAGTTGGCATCTGCAGTAACATTTGTATCATCAAAACCAATCAAAAACAAACCAGATAATGTTCTGACTCGCGACAAAGCAACATATGCCATACCCTCTTTAAACACAGTATTTCCAATGTTCACCAAAGCACAATCAACACTTAATCCTTGAGAATTATGAATATTCACTGCATATGCCAGAGAAACTGGAAACTGTTTTCTACGGACATATAAATCTTTAACAAGCAAAAATCGAACTGAACAATGACCAATTTGTTTAACTTCTTCAATCTGATCAAATTTAATTTTTAAGAATTCAATGCCATCTTTATTTTGATAATTAACAAAATCCACAACTTTGCCCATTGTTCCATTAACTAAACCTTTTTCTACATCCAAATTGCACCTTAAAATTATCCAACAGTTTCTGCATGCATATAGATTCTTTTCTAAACCAGCAGTTTTAGATGTTGATTTTTCTAAAGAATCCAAATTTGTCTTCAATTTTTTGGTAAAAATAATAGTGATTCCTTCATGCTCTATTTTATCGATGGCTTCCATTTTTATTATTTCTTCATTTTCCAGTTTCAAAAGTTGATTGTTGAATATAGAACACTCACGCAGTGTTGGCATTAGGCAGATTACAGATTTGTTTTCTGCAATTTTCATGTATATTTTCTCAGGAACTACCTTTTCATTTGGAAACAAATTGGAAAGTAAATGAGTCTGCAAAGCTTGTTTGCCATGTTCAGTCAGTAGTCCAATTCTTATATCTTTGAGAATAGTTCCATAATCAACATCATTTGCCTGTCGCATATTTGTAATGAGTCCTTTGTATTCAAAATATGACCAAATGTTCACATTTCCAACACTACCCAGAGACTTTCTGGTGTCCTCATGCGCAAGTGTTTTAAATACTGGTTGTCCTTTTACAGGAGTCAGTTGCAGTAGATCTCCAAAAACTATGACATGTTTTCTTCCAAATAACACTTCGTACTCTGTTTTAAGAATTTGCTGCATTCTTGAATGCACAAAGGCAAGCATTAAGTTTGATACCATGCTTACCTCATCAATAATGAGAAGTTTCATTTTCTTCAAGACTCTTGAAACTTCACAACAAGCTTCTCCAGATAGCTTGTGGTATTCCAATTTGTTTTCATGCTCTACTTGTAGCATTAGTAAACGATGTAAAGTAATTCTTTTAATGTCGTGACAACACAAGACAATTACGACTCAGTTGTTTTCTGTAAATAACTTGGAATTACTTTAATTAAAAAACTTTTTCCTGTTCCAGCTGCTCCACTCACGTACATTCGGAGAGGTTGAAATGACGTGCACAAGCACTCTTTCTTTTCATGAAGTAATCCATGGTCAATCTGTTGTCTCACTTGCTAATATATTTGTTTTTGCTCAACATTTAGTTGTTCTTCCAAATTTGCCAAGTTTTTTACATATTCTTGAGCTTGATGAATTGCTGTTTCCACCTCATTCATTGCGATTGCTGCTTCATTTTCAACAATTGGTTGTCCTAGTGGATATTGACTCAGCGCAGCAGAACTTTGATTGTCTTGAGAACTGTCTCTAGCAATCTCAGCTGCAATTGTAGCTTCTTGATGAATTTCATTGTTCAACATTTTCACATAATTTGCAGAAGCACTGCATTGTATGCTATCTTTACAAGCATTAAAGGAATCTTCATAGATCTGGAAATCTCCAGGTAATTCCAGTTCTGAACGCCATGGTTTGAATAGTTGTAAAAGGGCTAAATAGTAAAATGACGTTTTATCATCAGTGTCACAACTCAGCTTTCTGTGATTAATCAAATTTATTTTCGTTTGTTTCACCAAATATCCTTCAGAACCAATGACTCCATATTTTCCATCATTGATGTTTTCTGTAGTATTCCGTTTAAAAGTGTAGTTTTGCAGTATTTCATAGAGACACATGTTCTCAAGATGTTGACTTCTGTTTGGGTAATATGTGTCCAACATATTTGTTTTCAAAATATCTGCACTTTCTGGATCTGCTCAATATTCAATTTCTTGTACAGATTTCAGTTCTCGATTTCGCATTGTTGCAAGACCTAGACTCACATAAAGGATTCTTCTAGATTTGGAGTATAGACTTGCAGATGATAACCGATCTGAGCATTCATATGCTCCACTTTCTCGATGGGATAACATCTTCAAACTGAAACTGTATAATTTCTTACAGTCCTCTCGTGAGAAATCTCTTCCCACACTTCATTCAATTCCGTCTTTTCTGATTTTGTAATATAGGACGTTACATATCCAGCAACAGCAATGGAATTGTCCGCAACATATTGAATATCCATGTTAGCATTCCAACTGGACACAATAACTGGGTTGTAGTCATTTATGTATTTTGACTCTTCATTTCTTCTTTAGTAGTAGGTATTTTAGGAGACTTTCTTCTGATAGTATGTTGCAAAGATGACATAAAACTGTTCACTCTTCCTTTGGATATTACAGGACGTGGAAATGCAAAACGACATTTGGTGTAGAACTTTACCATAGATTTGTACTTTCGTCGACAGTATTTTCCACATCTGTGACTTTGGAATCCTAAAACTTGTGCTCTTAAGTTGTTTTCTTCTGAGCTTTTGGGTACAGCACATGTTGCATATTGTTCAATAAAACTCAAAACAGTATCATCCACATCTGTTCCAAATTTGGGAGCGTCCTTAATCCATAACAGCATATGTATATGAGGAGCACCTCTTGCTTGATACTCCTTTCTCCAAAAGAAATCCACAACTTCTCCAAGAGGAGGATTTTTTTAATGCAGATAAAAGACATCAAAGCTTAAAAACTATGATTGAAATACCTGCATACATTAACAGGATCCAAAGAGCACAATTCTCCAGGTGTCTTGTATTCAATATTTTTATATTGAAATTTGCCTCTCGAAGAAATTCTAGTAAATCATCCTAAGCGTACTCAGCACAGCTTAGGGTAAGGAACCATGTTGGAGTTCCTAAGTTCTGTAGCATGCATTTCAGTTCTCCATGACGACGGTACCAATATTCATTAGTCCCACGCAGACATGCCATCAAATTAATGAGCTGAGATTCTAGATGATCATCTCTCTGCTGCACTTTATCCATAAAATCTTTTGCAGATACATTTTGCAGATGTATTACAATTTTTAATATGTGATTCACTGCATATGAAAGTCCAGACAGGTCACTTTCAACCAAAAGATGAAATATGTAGGGGATACATTGTCGAAATCTTGGATCTACTGCATATAATCCTGTTGTCTGATATTCAGATGCAGGAATCTGCACAGGACGTTCATCATATCGTCCTCCTTTTCCAGTTAGGAACAACTGTGGAAAACAACAAGCTTCCAAGCTCTCTTCCCATACACTCATGGGAGTTCATTTTGTTTTTTTCATTTGGAACAAATCAATAGTGTTCCCCATCACTTCTTTTGAATGAAGTGGATGCACTCTGTAATGTTCATAGATTTCTTCACGTCTTAACATATCCACTTTTTCAATTTGTCCACTTGACGTTTCAGTATCTTCTGCTAAAACTATTTCTTCTTCTCCCATATAAACATTCTTATAGTATGTATTGTTCTTTATCAAATACAATGTTGCCTTTTGCACTTTCCTAACATCCACTAACTCCTGCCAGATTTTCTTATTCTTAGTCGGCACACCATTAACAAGAATAACTAGTGGTTCACTTTCTACACTCTCTACACCAATAGTTTCAATATTTTTCTTTAAATCTAACAGTAAATACACAACTCTTCCTTTTAATCCTCTTTGTAAATCTGAAGGAGGCAATTTACCTGTTTTAGGCTCCATACGAACAATACCCTGAAACGGGTGCACACATTGAATGAGAATAGACTCATAGGTGTTTAAATCTATCTGGAAGAGTAGCAACCAACTCTAGATTATTATAAACAGCTCTAGCAGGCATTTTATTCTCATCTAATTTGTTATAACAATATTTACAAATACGCTGATCAGAACCCAAATCAAAACAATTCTCTAGCAACAAATAAGTTGCAAATTCTTTACACTTATCATTGTTTTCTTTTTCACTTTTTAAATATAGATCAACACTCCTAGTCTGATTTTTGTAGTGAGTTCGGCGACAACAAACACAAGAAAAATTTGGCCTTTCACCTGAAATCACCTTAAACTTTGTAATTTCATTTTCAAAATGTTTTGTACAATTATGTTCAACATTCTCTGCAACATTTTCTTCTATTAATATCTGAGTTTCTTCACTCTCTTCTTCAAGACCAAAGTAACAAAACTCAATATCATCACAAACCTTTTTCACATCTGATACTAACCCACACAAAAGAGCACTGTTCAACTCATTGAACTTTAGTGCTGGACTTTTTGCATGATACAGTCTTCTCACTAACTTCCGCATTTGAGTATGATGTACTGCGAACATCCTGAAATGGTGAAAAACACTTTAACATACTTTCCTAGAAAGACAAGCCAGGGAATGACCATGCAAACCAGTATGTTTTATCACTCTGCAAGAGTCTAGTCCTTGCAACACCTTAATCTTTTGTTTAACACTTTTTTTTACTATATGCTTGTAAGAAATTACGTAATATATCAATAGATTCTTGTTGTACACTACAAATACTACTACAATCCCAAGTGTACACTGGGCTTTAGGATGTCTGCCTAGAACTTCATCAGCTATCACTTCTTCTGCATTCCTAGGAACCTTGTGCTCTTTCTCAATTGGACAACCATTTCTAACCTTATAAGCTTGACCACTGGTGTCAAGTGCATGCAACAAATCATTGGTCTGTAAATAACTCTCTTCATTAAAAAAAGATTCAGAACTTGAACTGTGTTTCCGTTTGCCCTAAGAAAATATCACAAAAATTACTTTTGTTAATTACTCTTTTCCTCTTACTTTTGGCCTTCATTAAATGGATTGCTTTATCTAGTGATCGAATTCTCTTTAATACTAAAATAAATAGTTTCCTCTTTACTTCAAAAGCCTTTTCAACAATGGATTCAATGTGCTTCTTCTTTTTGTAGAATACTGTTCTCTTTCTATACATGTTTGTATCTTTCATCAAATTATGGACTATTCTGTTGTAAAATATTTTTTTGCAGATTTCTTTATATGGATTTTCTCTTCTTTTGCTATAAGTTGTATCCTTCGTATGTACATTGCCTTTTTTTCCTTTCCTATTCTTTGCACTTTATTTTGTGTTTGGTACATTTTCACCACTTTGCACATTTCCATTTTTTTAAGTCCTTTGTGGTCTTACCAGAAATTTTCTCTTTTTAGACACATTATGTTGGTCTTCCAATACTTGTGGTTCAGTTTTTTTCAAATAAGTATCCTTTTTCTGACCTTTTCTTCTTCTTTCTTTCTCCGGCATGATAACTTTATTTTAATGATGATAAACAGTATCTGTAAAAAATGATCATAAATTACCCTTAATAAATTATACTTTTTTATTACTATACAAACACATTTCATATACATACTGACTAAAACATTGTAGGCCTGAAGCACAACTATGAAGGTGTTAAGAGCACTATATTCATAGTGCATAGCAGTTTGAAGCACTCCATAACACTAAAACCTGAAGCACTGTATGAGTACATGCATATTTACTGAAGGATCACAATACTATAAGGAAAGACACTGAGTGAATTCATAATTGGTTCACTTTTACTTTAGTAAATATATTACCACATGGTACATAAACAGTCACTATGGTTCTACAACAGTACAGATTTAGAATTTAGAGTAGTGCAGTGTTGTTTGTCTAGTGTAAGGGGTCATGCTGGGGTAGTGCAGTGGTATTTGGGTAGTGTAGGAGGTCGTGCTGGGGGTAGATTTAGGGTTTAGGGTAGTGCAGTGGTCTTTGTGTAGTGTAGGGGGTCCTGCTGGGGTAGTGTTCTAGGATAGTGCAGTGGTGTTTGGGTAGTGTAGGGGTCATGCTGGGGGTAGATGTAGGGTTTAGGGTTGTGCAGTGGTGTTTATGTAGTGTAGGGGGTCGTGCTGAATTACTCTTTTAGGGTAGTACAGTCGTGTTAGGGTACTGTAAGGGGTCGTGCTGTGGTAGTGTTTTAGGGTTTAGGGTACTGCAGTGGTGTTTGTGTAATATGGTGGGTTGTGCTGTCATAGTGTTTTATGGTAGTGCAGTAGTGTTTGAGTAGTGTAGGGTGTCATGCTGGGGCAGATTTAAGTTTTAGGGTAGTGCAATGGTGTTTGGGGTAGTGTTTTAGGGTTTAGGGTAGTACAGTGGTGAAAGGATAGTGTAGGGGTCGTGCTGAGAGTAGATTTACAGTTTAGGATAGTGCAGTGGAGTTTGTGTAGTGTAGGAAATCGTGCTGGAGTAGATTTAAAGTTTAGAGTACTGCAATGGTGTTTGGGTAGTGTAGTGAGTCGTGATGGTATAGTGTTTTAGAGTTTAGGGCAGTGCAGTGGTGAATGGGTAGTGTAGCGGGTTTTGCTGGGGTAGATTTAGAGTTTAGGGTAGTACAGTGGTGTTTGTGTAATGTGGGAGGTCGTGCTAGAGTAGATTTAAGGTTTAGAGTACTGTAATGGGGTTTGGGTAGTGTAGGGGGTTGTGCTGGGGTAGTGTTTTAGCATTTAGTTTTGTGCAGCGGTGAATGGGTAGTGTAGGGGATCGTGTTGGGGTAGATTTAGGGATTAGGGTTGTGCAATGGTGTTTATGTAGTGTAGGGGATCATGCTGAATTACTTTTAGGGTAGTAAAGTGCTGTTTGGGTAGTGTAATGGGTCATGCTGGGGTAAGTTTAAGGTTTAGGGTAGTGCCATGGTATTTGGGTAGTGTATGGGGTTGTGCTAGGGTAGTGTTTTACAGTTTAAGGTAGTGCAGTGGTGTTTGTGTAGTGTAGGGGGTCGTGCTGCGATAATGTTTTAGGGTAGTGCAGTAGTGTAGGGTGTCATGCTGGGGTAGATTTAAGGTAGGGTAGTGCAATGGTGTTTCAGCAGTGTAGCGGGTCGTGCTGGGGTAGTGTTTTAGGGTTTAAGGTAGTGCAGTGGTGTTTATGTAGTGTAGAGGGTCGTACTGGGGGTAGACTTAGAGTTTAGGGTAGTCCACTGGTATTTGTGTACTGTAGGGGGTCATACTGAGGTACTCTTTTAGGGTAGTACAGTGGTGTTTGGGTAGTGTAAGGGGTCATGCTAGGGTAGGTTTAAGGTTTTGGGCAGTTCAATAGTATTTGGGTAGTGTAGGGGGTTGTGCTGGGGTAGTGTTTTAGGGTTTAGGGTAGTGCAGTGGTATTTGGTTAGTGTAGGGGGTTGTGCTGGGGTAGTGTTTTGGGGTTTATTGTAGTGCATTGATATTTGGGTAGTGTAAAGGGTCATGCTGAAGGTAGTGTCACTGCAAGAGTACATGTACTTATATTTTCTGCAAACACATCAACCAACCAAATTATTCTCACTCAATTTTCTCAAATGGGCACTGACTCATAGTATGATTCTAGACAAATAACAGTATTTCTTATAAATGGAGTATATAGATGCTGACTGGGGAAATGTAGGCCTAAAATACAAGTGTGAAGGTGATTATACTACTACTTGCATAGTGCATAAGAGTTCCAAGCACTGCATGCCCTAAAGCCTGGCTCACTGCAAGAGTACATGTACTTATATGTCTGCAAACACATCAACCAACCAAATCATTCTCTCTCAATTTTACCAAATGGACACTGACTCACAGTATGATTGTACACAAATAACAGTATTTCTTATAAATTAAGAGTATATAGATACTGACTGGGGAAATGTACGCCTGAAACACAAGTGTGAAAGTGATTACACTACAAATTGCATACTAAAAAGGAATTTCAAGCACTGCATGCCCTAAAGCCTGGCTCACTGCAAGATTACATCTACTTATATGTCTGCAAACACATCAACCAACCAAACCATTCTCTTTCAATTTTCCCAAATGGACACTGACTCACAGTGTCATTTTAGACAAATAACAGAATTTCTGATCAATGGAGTATATAGATACTGCCTGGGAAAATGTAGGCCTGAAACACAAGTGTGAAGATCGTTAGACTACTACTTGCATTGCGCATAGGAGTTTCAAGCACTGCATACCCTAAAGCCTGGCTCACTGCAACAGTACATGTACTTATATATCTGCAAACAGATCAACCAACCAAATCATTCTCTCTCAATTTTCCCAAATAGACACTGACTCGCAGTGTGATTCTAGACAAATAATAGTATTTCTTATAAATAGAATATATAGATACTGACTGGGGAAATGTAGGCCTAAAACACAAGTGTGATGGTGATTACACTACTACTTGCATACTGCATAGGAGTTTCAAGCACTGCATGCCCAAAAGCCTGGCTCACTGCAACAGTACATGTACTTACATGTCTGCAAACATATCAACCAACCAAATCATTCTCTCTCAATTTTCCCAAATGGACACTGACTCGCAGTGTGAATCTAGACAAATAACAATATTTCTGATAAATGGAGTAGTAGGGTAGTACAGTGATGTTTGGGTAGTGTAAGGGGTCGTGCTGGGGTAGGTTTAAGGTTTAGTTTAGTGCAATGGTGTTTGGGTAGTGTATGGGGTCAAGCTAGAGATAGAGTTTTAGGGTTTACGGTAGTACAGAGGTGTTTGTGTAGTGTAGGGGGTCGTGCAGGGGTAGTGTTCTAGGAAAGAACAATGATGTTTGGGTAGTGTAGGAGGTCATGCTGGGGTAGATTTAAGGTTTATGGTAGTGCAATGGTATTTGAGTAGTGTAAGGGGTCGTGCTGGGGTAGTGTTTTAGGGTTTAGGGTAGTGCAGTGGTGAATGGGTAGTGTAAGTGGTTGTGCTGGAGGTAGATTAAGGGTTTAGGGTAGTGCAGTGGTGTTTGTGTAGTGTAGGGGAATGTGCTGGGGGTAGTGTCACTGCAAGAGTACATGTATTTATATGTCTGCAAACACATCAACCAACCAAATCATTCTCTCTCAATTTTCCCAAATGCACACTGACTCACAGTGTGATTCTAGACAAATAACTATATTTCTTATAAATGGAGTAGTAGCGTACTACAATGGTGTATGGGTAGTGTAAGGGGTCATGCTAGGGTACGTTTAAGGTTTAGCGTAATGCAATGGTGTTTGGGTAGTGTAGGAGATCATGCTGGGATAGTGTTCTAAGGTAGTACAATGGTGTTTGGGTAGTGTAAGAGGTCTTGCTATGGTAGATTTGAGGTTTAGTGTAGTGCAAAGGTGTTTGGGTCGTGTAGGGAGTCATGCTGGGGTAGTATTCTAGGGTAGTGCAGTGGTGTTTATGAAGTTTATGGGGTCATGCTAGGGATAGTGTTTTAGGGTTCAAGGTAGTGCACTGGTGTTTGTGTAGTATAGGGGGTCATGCTGGGGTAGTGTTCAAGGAAAGTACTGTGGTGTTTGGGTAGTGTAGGAGGTCGTGCTAGGGTAGATTTAAGGTTTAGGGCAGTGCAGTGGTGTTTGTGTAGTGTAGGGGGTCGTGCTGCGATAATGTTTTAGGGTAGTGCAGTAGTGTAGGGTGTCATGCTGGGGTAGATTTAAGGTAGGGTAGTGCAATGGTGTTTCAGCAGTGTAGCGGGTCGTGCTGGGGTAGTGTTTTAGGGTTTAAGGTAGTGCAGTGGTGTTTGTGTAGTGTAGAGGGTCGTACTGGGGGTAGACTTAGAGTTTAGGGTAGTCCACTGGTATTTGTGTACTGTAGGGGGTCATACTGAGGTACTCTTTTAGGGTAGTACAGTGGTGTTTGGGTAGTGTAAGGGGTCATGCTAGGGTAGGTTTAAGGTTTTGGGCAGTGCAATAGTATTTGGGTAGTGTAGGGGGTTGTGCTGGGGTAGTGTTTTAGGGTTTAGGGTAGTGCAGTGGTATTTGGTTAGTGTAGGGGGTTGTGCTGGGGTAGTGTTTTGGGGTTTATTGTAGTGCATTGATATTTGGGTAGTGTAAAGGGTCATGCTGAAGGTAGTGTCACTGCAAGAGTACATGTACTTATATTTTCTGCAAACACATCAACCAACCAAATTATTCTCACTCAATTTTCTCAAATGGGCACTGACTCATAGTATGATTCTAGACAAATAACAGTATTTCTTATAAATGGAGTATATAGATGCTGACTGGGGAAATGTAGGCCTAAAATACAAGTGTGAAGGTGATTATACTACTACTTGCATAGTGCATAAGAGTTCCAAGCACTGCATGCCCTAAAGCCTGGCTCACTGCAAGAGTACATGTACTTATATGTCTGCAAACACATCAACCAACCAAATCATTCTCTCTCAATTTTACCAAATGGACACTGACTCACAGTATGATTGTACACAAATAACAGTATTTCTTATAAATTAAGAGTATATAGATACTGACTGGGGAAATGTACGCCTGAAACACAAGTGTGAAAGTGATTACACTACAAATTGCATACTAAAAAGGAATTTCAAGCACTGCATGCCCTAAAGCCTGGCTCACTGCAAGATTACATCTACTTATATGTCTGCAAACACATCAACCAACCAAACCATTCTCTTTCAATTTTCCCAAATGGACACTGACTCACAGTGTCATTTTAGACAAATAACAGAATTTCTGATCAATGGAGTATATAGATACTGCCTGGGAAAATGTAGGCCTGAAACACAAGTGTGAAGATCGTTAGACTACTACTTGCATTGCGCATAGGAGTTTCAAGCACTGCATACCCTAAAGCCTGGCTCACTGCAACAGTACATGTACTTATATATCTGCAAACAGATCAACCAACCAAATCATTCTCTCTCAATTTTCCCAAATAGACACTGACTCGCAGTGTGATTCTAGACAAATAATAGTATTTCTTATAAATAGAATATATAGATACTGACTGGGGAAATGTAGGCCTAAAACACAAGTGTGATGGTGATTACACTACTACTTGCATACTGCATAGGAGTTTCAAGCACTGCATGCCCAAAAGCCTGGCTCACTGCAACAGTACATGTACTTACATGTCTGCAAACATATCAACCAACCAAATCATTCTCTCTCAATTTTCCCAAATGGACACTGACTCGCAGTGTGAATCTAGACAAATAACAATATTTCTGATAAATGGAGTAGTAGGGTAGTACAGTGATGTTTGGGTAGTGTAAGGGGTCGTGCTGGGGTAGGTTTAAGGTTTAGTTTAGTGCAATGGTGTTTGGGTAGTGTATGGGGTCAAGCTAGAGATAGAGTTTTAGGGTTTACGGTAGTACAGAGGTGTTTGTGTAGTGTAGGGGGTCGTGCAGGGGTAGTGTTCTAGGAAAGAACAATGGTGTTTGGGTAGTGTAGGAGGTCATGCTGGGGTAGATTTAAGGTTTATGGTAGTGCAATGGTATTTGAGTAGTGTAAGGGGTCGTGCTGGGGTAGTGTTTTAGGGTTTAGGGTAGTGCAGTGGTGAATGGGTAGTGTAAGTGGTTGTGCTGGAGGTAGATTAAGGGTTTAGGGTAGTGCAGTGGTGTTTGTGTAGTGTAGGGGAATGTGCTGGGGGTAGTGTCACTGCAAGAGTACATGTATTTATATGTCTGCAAACACATCAACCAACCAAATCATTCTCTCTCAATTTTCCCAAATGCACACTGACTCACAGTGTGATTCTAGACAAATAACTATATTTCTTATAAATGAAGTAGTAGCGTACTACAATGGTGTATGGGTAGTGTAAGGGGTCATGCTAGGGTACGTTTAAGGTTTAGCGTAATGCAATGGTGTTTGGGTAGTGTAGGAGATCATGCTGGGATAGTGTTCTAAGGTAGTACAATGGTGTTTGGGTAGTGTAAGAGGTCTTGCTATGGTAGATTTGAGGTTTAGTGTAGTGCAAAGGTGTTTGGGTCGTGTAGGGAGTCATGCTGGGGTAGTATTCTAGGGTAGTGCAGTGGTGTTTATGAAGTTTATGGGGTCATGCTAGGGATAGTGTTTTAGGGTTCAAGGTAGTGCACTGGTGTTTGTGTAGTATAGGGGGTCATGCTGGGGTAGTGTTCAAGGAAAGTACTGTGGTGTTTGGGTAGTGTAGGAGGTCGTGCTAGGGTAGATTTAAGGTTTAGGGCAGTGCAGTGGTGTTTGTGTAGTGTAGGGGGTCGTGCTGCGATAATGTTTTAGGGTAGTGCAGTAGTGTAGGGTGTCATGCTGGGGTAGATTTAAGGTAGGGTAGTGCAATGGTGTTTCAGCAGTGTAGCGGGTCGTGCTGGGGTAGTGTTTTAGGGTTTAAGGTAGTGCAGTGGTGTTTGTGTAGTGTAGAGGGTCGTACTGGGGGTAGACTTAGAGTTTAGGGTAGTCCACTGGTATTTGTGTACTGTAGGGGGTCATACTGAGGTACTCTTTTAGGGTAGTACAGTGGTGTTTGGGTAGTGTAAGGGGTCATGCTAGGGTAGGTTTAAGGTTTTGGGCAGTGCAATAGTATTTGGGTAGTGTAGGGGGTTGTGCTGGGGTAGTGTTTTAGGGTTTAGGGTAGTGCAGTGGTATTTGGTTAGTGTAGGGGGTTGTGCTGGGGTAGTGTTTTGGGGTTTATTGTAGTGCATTGATATTTGGGTAGTGTAAAGGGTCATGCTGAAGGTAGTGTCACTGCAAGAGTACATGTACTTATATTTTCTGCAAACACATCAACCAACCAAATTATTCTCACGCAATTTTCTCAAATGGGCACTGACTCATAGTATGATCCTAGACAAATAACAGTATTTCTTATAAATGGAGTATATAGATGCTGACTGGGGAAATGTAGGCCTAAAATACAAGTGTGAAGGTGATTATACTACTACTTGCATAGTGCATAGGAGTTCCAAGCACTGCATGCCCTAAAGCCTGGCTCACTGCAAGAGTACATGTACTTATATGTCTGCAAACACATCAACCAACCAAATCATTCTCTCTCAATTTTACCAAATGGACACTGCCTCACAGTATGATTGTACACAAATAACAGTATTTCTTATAAATTAAGAGTATATAGATACTGACTGGGGAAATGTACGCCTGAAACACAAGTGTGAAAGTGATTACACTACTACTTGCATACTAAAAAGGAGTTTCAAGCACTGCATGCCCTAAAGCCTGGCTCACTGCAAGATTACATCTACTTATATGTCTGCAAACACATCAACCAACCAAACCATTGTCTTTCAATTTTCCCAAATGGACACTGACTCACAGTGTCATTTTAGACAAATAACAGAATTTCTGATCAATGGAGTGTATAGATACTGCTTGGGAAAATGTAGGCCTGAAACACAAGTGTGAAGATCGTTAGACTACTACTTGCATTGTGCATAGGAGTTTCAAGCACTGCATACCCTAAAGCCTGGCTCACTGCAACAGTACATGTACTTATATATCTGCAAACAGATCAACCAACCAAATCATTCTCTCTCAATTTTCCCAAATAGACACTGACTCACAGTCTGATTCTAGACAAATAATAGTATTTCTTATAAATAGAATATATAGATACTGACTGGGGAAATGTAGGCCTAAAACACAAGTGTGATGGTGAATACACTACTACTTGCATACTGCATAGGAGTTTCAAGCACTGCATGCCCAAAAGCCTGGCTCACTGCAACAGTACATGTACTTACATGTCTGCAAACATATCAACCAACCAAATCATTCTCTCTCAATTTTCCCAAATGGACACTGACTCGCAGTGTGAATCTAGACAAATAACAATATTTCTGATAAATGGAGTAGTAGGGTAGTACAGTGATGTTTGGGTAGTGTAAGGGGTCGTGCTGGGGTAGGTTTAAGGTTTAGTTTAGTGCAATGGTGTTTGGGTAGTGTATGGGGTCAAGCTAGAGATAGAGTTTTAGGGTTTACGGTAGTACAGAGGTGTTTGTGTAGTGTAGGGGGTCGTGCAGGGGTAGTGTTCTAGGAAAGAACAATGGTGTTTGGGTAGTGTAGGAGGTCATGCTGGGGTAGATTTAAGGTTTATGGTAGTGCAATGGTATTTGAGTAGTGTAAGGGGTCGTGCTGGGGTAGTGTTTTAGGGTTTAGGGTAGTGCAGTGGTGAATGGGTAGTGTAAGTGGTTTTGCTGGAGGTAGATTAATGGTTTAGGGTAGTGCAGTGGTGTTTGTGTAGTGTAGGGGATCGTGCTGGGGGTAGTGTCACTGCAAGAGTGCATGTATTTATATGTCTGCAAACACATCAACCAACCAAATCATTCTCTCTCAATTTTCCCAAATGCACACTGACTCACAGTGTGATTCTAGACAAATAACTATATTTCCTATAAATGGAGTAGTAGCGTACTACAATGGTGTATGGGTAGTGTAAGGGGTCATGCTAGGTACGTTTAAGGTTTAGCGTAATGCAATGGTGTTTGGGTAGTGTAGGAGATCATGCTGGGATAGTGTTCTAAGGTAGTACAATGGTGTTTGGGTAGTGTAAGAGGTCTTGCTATGGTAGATTTGAGGTTTAGTGTAGTGCAAAGGTGTTTGGGTAGTGTAGGGAGTCATGCTGGGGTAGTATTCTAGGGTAGTGCAGTGGTGTTTATGAAGTTTATGGGGTCATGCTAGGGATAGTGTTTTAGGGTTCTAGGTAGTGCACTGGTGTTTGTGTAGTATAGGGGGTCATGCTGGGGTAGTGTTCAAGGAAAGTACTGTGGTGTTTGGGTAGTGTAGGAGGTCGTGCTAGGGTAGATTTAAGGTTTGGGGCAGTGCAATGGTGTTTGAGTAGTGTAGAGGGTCGTGCTGGGGTAGTGTTTTAGGGTTTAGGGTAGTGCAGTGGTGAATGGGTAGTGTAGGTGGTCGTGCTGGAGGGAGATTAAGGGTTTAGGGTAGTGCAGTGGTATTTGTGTAGTGGAGGCAATCGTGCTGGGGTAGTGTCACTGCAAGAGTGCATGTACTTATTTGTCTGCAAACGCATCAAGCATCCATTCCATATATTTCATAACTGCATTTTACTATTGAAGCTAAACTCATTTTGGAAACACATAACCAATGACTGTTTTCTAATTCTACCAAAATGTGAGAACACAATACGTTTTTAATCAATTACATGTCAGGAAACACATGAAGTACCAAAATGCTTCTCTCAGAGTGATTCCCGAATGCACACAGACTCACTGTGTGATTTTACACAAGCAACTCTATCCGTTGCATTTTACCAAAACACATTTACTAGTCTACTATACTTTAGGTGACCCTACACATTGCACAACATGTTCTACTACACATTAGTATAGGGTGCTTCTATCACAATGATTCCTAAATGCACACAAGACTCACTGTGTGATTCTAGACAAGCAACACTATCCCTTGCATTTTACCAAAACACAATTCATAGTCTGGAAGAAGTACTGCATTTTAATGTTGAAACTTGAGTCATTTTGCAAATACATAAACAATGACTGGTTTCTAATTCTACCAAAACATGAGAACAGCATAGTTATCTGTCTGCAAACACATAAAATACACAAATGCTTATCTCTTATAATTATAGCCATCAATTAGTCCATGGTAGCATGCTCCTATGCCACAGTGGGAGCCGGTGTTGAGGGTGGACTGGCCCTCGTATAATTATTCAGCCTCAACAGAATCCAAACAAGCATTTACAAGGCAATGGTCTCGTCCTTGTTAAAGTTAGAGCTGTTGGCATTGCTCATGACATTATTTTTGTTCATAAAAAATAAAAATGAATCGATTTGACATTTACAATGCCAATAGCTTAATCTCTCGAAAATGCGAGACCTAATGCATTTGCACCCACACACACACACGCAGAGCCACACGCACCCACACACACACACACACACACACACACACACACACACAGAGCCACACACACACAGACAGAGCCACACAGAGCCACACACAGAGCCACACACAAGCCGGGAACAGAGGCACAAAAAGCGGATCATAAGCCGGGAACAGAGGCACAAAAAGCGGATCACAAGCCGGGAACAGAGGCACAAAAAGCGGATCACAAGCCGGGAACAGAGGCACAAAAAGCGGATCACAAGCAGTGTACAGAGGCATAAGCAGGGTACAGAGGCACAAGCAGGGTACAGAGGCACAAGCAGGGTACAGAGGCACAAAAACCGGATCACAAGCAGGGAACAGAGGCACGAAAACCGGATCACAAGCAGGGAACAGAGGCACAAAACCAGATCACAAGCAGGGAACAGAGGCACGAGCAGGGAACAGAGGCACAAGCAGGGAACAGAGGCACAAGCAGGGAACAGAGGCACAAGCAGGGAACAGAGGCACAAGCAGGGCACAAGCAGGGAACGAGGCACAAGCAGGGAACAGAGGTCCAAGCAGGGAACAGAGGTCCAAGCGCCAGATTACAAGCAGGGTACAGAGGCACGAACTGGGAACAGAGGCACGGAAACCGGTCAACAGAGGCACAGGGAACAGAGGCACGAGCAGGGAACAGAGGCACAAGCAGGGAACAGAGGCACAAGCAGGGCACAGAGGCACAAGCAGGGCACAAGCAGGGAACAGAGGCACAAGCAGGGAACAGAGGCACAAGCAGGGCACAAGCAGGGAACAGAGGCACAAGCAGGGAACAGAGGCACAAGCAGGGAACAGAGGCACAAGCTGGGCACACGCAGGGAACAGAGGCACAAGCAAGGAACAGAGGCCCAAGCAAGGAACAGAGGCACAAGCAAGGAACAGAGGCACAAGCAGGGAACAGAGGCACAAGCAGGGAACAGAGGCACAAGCAAGGAACAGAGGCACGAGCAGGGAACAGAGGCATGAGCAGGGAACAGAGGCACAAGCAGGGAACCGAGGCACAAGCAGGGAACAGAGGTACAAGCACCGGATGACATGCAGGGTACAGAGGCACGAAAACCACGAACAGAGGCACGAAAACCAGGAACAGAGGCACAGGGAACAGAGCCACGATCAGGGAACAGAGGCACGAGCAGGGAACAGAGGCACGAAAACCGGGAACAGAGGCACACACACACAGAACATATACAATATCGCTGCTCCAAGAGCCGGTAAGGTTTACTTGTGTATTTATAGGGCGCAGAGAGAAATAGAGCATACATGTCTAAAATTGAGTGAATATAATGGGCGTAATTTAGACACTTTCAAGGCCCCTTCCACAGAACTCAACAATTCAGTCACATAATTAAAACATTTCCAATATTAGTTATTTACATCAAAATCATCGCAAGGTCATAAGTTCTGGCTGGTTTTAGTCTGTCAGTTGTGTTACATATCTGATGCAATAACAAAAATTTCAGAGTCACCAAAATACTGTTCAGATGGCACATTTAGGAAATCATAGAAATGTAGTTTACATGTTTAAGCCACGCTCCTAATTACATAAACCACGCTCCATTTAAAGACCACCCCAGCCACTATTTTCACCCCGCTTAAAGCCCTGAGTGGAGTAATACTACTGAGAACGAATGCTTCTAGTGGTGCGCCAGGTAAGAACTACATGTTTAAAGTAGGAGTAAACAAAATAAATCATGAATAGTAAGGGGAGATGATTTGTTTCCAAAACATACAGGACCAGTTATAAATCTAGTTCTGTCTAAAGAAAACAACGGCTAAGTTCACCTACTTTTCAATTTTTGTTCACAATAAATAAACCAAACGGAAGAAAGAACTAGTAAAGAAGTCAAAAGGCAAATGTATAAGGCCTTACGTCTTCAGGAAAAGCACGAACTCGTGTACCACGTACTCCAGTCCTCTTGTTGTGCACAAGAAAAATGCAGATTGACAAAGACTTTTTCATACATGCAAACATTTGGAAAGCAGCAAAAGGGACATTTAAAAAATTAAGATATATTTACCCTATTGACTTGTATTGAAAAGGGCCAATTTAACGAGAGAGGAAGACTTGAATTAACCTGTTTTGACTTTAAAATTCGGGCATCTCCCGTCTGAATCGGGTATCTCGGCAAGTACACACATCTTGTTTTAATTGCAATGAATTTTGTTAATCGAGCAATAAAGACTTTATTCAAGTTCTAGATGATTGATTGTAGCTAATTACACAGTGAAGCGCCCACACATATAACTACCTGGATTGCGGGTGTGATGTGCGTGTGTGTGTGTGGGTGTGTGTGTCAGATTACAATTAGGCTGCACCCCCAGTCCACGTCCCCAGTGGGCCGCACGAGAAGAACATAGGAAGCAAAATATGGCTATTTGCCGACCATTGCCAAAGTCAGGTTGAGTTTAATAGACAATGTCAACTTAATTAAGCCAATTAAAATGGAACTAGTGTCCTAATTTTTGGGGTGAAAGAGGCATCACCACATGCTAAGAACTGCCACTTGCTAGCACCCGCGAGTTTTTAAAATTAATTAAATGTTATCTTTGATACCGCGGATCCTGTGCTCTTTTCATTTACCATTTTTTTCTTTCTTCTATTGCTTTCCTATTGGTTGTTAATTCTTGTGCTGTGGCTTTCGCTGATGCAAAACGCCTGGAGCTGTGCACATTGAATGTATAGAGCTGTAGGCGCTGGGTCATTGAGCTGCAGATCCTGGATAGGTGGAGGGGAGTGCGGTATGCTGTGGGCAGTTAGAGAAGCTGTAGGCCTCAGGAGGTGCTGTGGCGAGCATTTGGTCGAGCAGTGTGCGCTGGAATGGATCGGAGCTGCAGGCCCTGGGTGGAGGCGCGTGAACTCGCGTTCCGTGGCTGCCTTACATGGCGCGCGCTCTTCGTGAGGGTGACCACGTTCCACTGGCACGCGCGGTGAAGGCGCGTGCTGGGGCTCGAGTCAGAGCCGGCGGAGCGGGCGGATGGAACGCTGCTGCTGGTGGATCCCATTGAGAGGCAGCGGCGGGCCCCCTGGTGCAGGGCCCGCGCCCGGCCCCCGTGATCCCTGACCTGAGCCACCTGACCGAGGAGGAGCGCAGTCATGGACCGGCAGAAGTAGGAGGAGGAGAAAGAAGAGGCCATGCTCAAGTAAGTGCCCGAGCACCGGCGTGTGTGCGTGTGAACAGGGGAATTCTTGTAGGGAAGGGGGAAGCTATCGGAGTGCCTTTTGGGGATGCTTTGGGGGCACCATTCAACGGAAGGGGGTATGGAAGGGAACTTTAGAAGTGAGGTGAGGTAAGGAGGGGGGTGTGTGCGTATGTGTGTGCATGCGTGAGTGTGGCTGTGTGTGTGCGCGTGAGAAAGAGAGGCTGACTTGCTGTGTCAATGTGGAGCCGGGCTGCGCGTGCCCGGTCTGAATCGCTGCGTGTGCCCCGGTCTGTCTCCCTTGAGAGGCATCTCGGCAGCAATAGGTCTCAAGGACGAGACCTAAAAAGGAATCGCCGCACACCAGGAGAATGAAATTTAAGATTTTGAGGTTTATTTGCAAGCGTGCAAATTTCACCACTTCCACCACCAGCGTGTTTCAACCCCCACAGGTCTTGCTCACGGTATTGTGAGTTCATCCTCTCTTTCTCTTTATATACTCCTGGCCCATTCTTGCCCACAATGAGGCATTATGGGACATATAGTTCCTCATGTCCAGTTACCAATGTTATTGTTTACATTTGTGTTTTCATCTCTGTCCCGGTTGCTGTGTTTTAAGGGTGTTAAGGTATTATTTCTGTGTACGGTACGAAGATGTGAGCACCTAATCTGACAATTCATTTAATTGTTTTATATTACATATTCTGCTAGCATTGATTTCTAGATGCACGCTATCAAATGAAAGTCAAAATCTTGAATTTCATTCTCCTTGTGTGCAGTTATTTCTTTTTTGGATACTGTAACTTGAAGCTGATTAATTATATAAAAAAATATAATAATCAACCTATCAAACCACACCCTTAATCAACATGAACGAACTGTACTCAACAAAGGCCTTACTTTCTGCCCTGAACATCACTGTGACCACGTTGACACCAGAAAAGATGTAAATACGTTTGTGAGTAAGCTAAAATTAGCAAAATTCTTCTCAAAATCAAAATACACTCATAAACAGAAGGGGTCATGCGAAACACCAGAAACTAACCTCACGATCTGTGATATACCAGTCCTTAAGACATCATATGAGCTTATGTTATATCTTTGTGACAACGAGATGACAGACTCACAAATACTGGAGGATCTTAACATTGCAAGTAACAAAAGTAACAATAGTGGTCTCAAACCTAAATCTAAATTCTGTCCAGTACTCAGCCCCAGCAACAGAATTTACGTATTCCATGATCTGGTGGTGACTGACCTAGAAAAAATGGATAAAACATGGAATATAAACAAGAAAGAAAATCTGTGAAAGGCTGAAAGACAGGCACTGGAAAATCTTATGCAAAAAGAGGATCTGATAATAAAGCCTGCAGACAAGGGGGGAAATGTGGTGCTATTGAATAAAAATGACTACATCAGAGAAGCCATGAGACAACTAAAGGACAAAAAAGCTACAACAGACTAACAAGAAATCCAATAAATGATTTAACGTTGGAGTTGGAATTCAAAATCGACAACTGGCACAGAGAGGGACTGATAACGGACGAGGAAAAATCATTCTTAAAAAATGATAGCCCAGTCATGCCAACTATCTACTTCCTGCCCAAGGTACACAAGACTCTGAAGGATCCCCGAGGGAGACCAATCATCTCGAGCTGCAACTCATCATACGAGAATCTCTCAGAGTATGTGGACCTCTATCTGGCTCCACTGGTAACAATCTTGAGCTCATATATCAAGGACACTTGGGACTTCCTGCGGATACTAACAAACACAGGTTGTCAAGAAGGATTCCACCTAGCAACTATAGATGTGGTATCCTTATATACCTCGATAAGCCATAAAGTAGGCCTGAATGCCACCAGCTACTTCCTAAAACAAAGGAATGTCCAGGAGCTACAACACACCAGGATGCTCTTGGAAATGATAGGACTGTGTCTCAAATACAATATTTTCCTCTTTAACAACCAAATATACTCCCAAACATGTGCAACGCCATGGAGTTAACTTCTCTCCAAGCTTCGCCAACGTCACCATGGGTTGGTGGGAGAAAACTATAGCTTGGAGAGAGGAAAATGTGGAATACATAGCTAAACTGCATTATGGTTGTGTTTCATAGACAATCTCTTCCTGATCTGGAATGGTAGTCAGGAGGAATTCTTGGAATACATGCAGATTCTCAACAATAACAATGTGGGCTTGCAATTTACACACAACATCAGTAAAGAACCAATACAATTTCTGGATGTTACAGTGAGTGTACATAGAGAATAATCACATCAAGACCATGATATACAGAAAACCCACGGCAACTAACAGCATATTGCACGGCAACAGCTTCCATCCCTACCACTTGAAAAAAAATATTCCTTATGGGGAATTTGCAAGGATGAGACGAAACTGTTCAGATGTTATGGAAATGGAGAAGACCTTTTAGGATACAGAATCTAGATTCTTGCAAAGAGGATACATATGGATCGGATAGTTGTACTCTTGCTTTGCATGAGGGTATTATGCCCACCTTTGCTGGTTAATAACTCACTGATTATAGATGAGTGGACTATTTGGCACTTACTTTAATTTCCCGTTTAACTAATAAATCTCATAATTTATACCCTTATTTGGTTGATGACTGTGTTTGCTATTATATAGAATCATTCGTGAGCGCCGGTAGGCTTTGGACATACTCCAATATGGCCGCCATGGAATGGGAACCTTTAGCCTACTACTGGTTGGTCCCCTTTTTATGTTTTTTGTAAGACACGCGACTGTGACGTCATCGCGCTTGCATGCGTGTGCTTATAGCTGACTTGAAACAGTGGCGCCAGTGTCAATCCTACACTGTTGCTAGTTATCATGCTGTTTGTTACTCGTCCGCCGTCCTAAAGGTAAGCGTCTGCTATTTGTGGTGGTATGTCTAGGAACGGGCTAGTTGTGCACACTGTGAGCCTGTGCTATTCACGCTCTCCAGTGCACTGTTCCTAACGGGTTGTTTAAACTTTGACTTGTAGTTATAAGAATTACTCATTTGGATCCTAGATAGTCAACAGGTTGATAAGACTGGTGTTAGATTTGGGTGTCTCTAGTTGGCAGAGGTAGGTACCTTTGTCCAAATAGGGACTTTTGCGTCTAGTCAAGGTAAGGGGGTACACTCCTAAAATAACTCCTGCTCACCCCCTTGGTAGCTTGGCACGAGCAGGTAGGCTTATCTCAGCAGCATTGTGTAAAGCATTTGTGAACACACACAGTAACCCAGTGACAACGCTACAGATGGACACCACACAAGTCGCAGTATAAAAATAATTATTTGTATATAGACTTAACACAAGACCACAAACGACAAAAATTCACAATACTGTACTTCAGAAATGGTAGAAATAGCTTAGTTCTCTTTAGATGTAAAATGCGACATTTTAAGTTCAATATACCTTTGGATGCGTAATGCTATGCAACAAAAGTGTTGCAGGGAAGGTGATGTGTCAATTCCTTACACGCAAGAACGATGATACTTCAGGTCCCAACTGCTGAGTAGGGGATGCGTTGGTTCTACTTCGCATGGGGAGGTGATGCATCGGTTTCTTACTGCGCTTCCGTGGCGATGCGACCAGCAGCGCCGTGATGCGATGAAGATCCGGTGCAATCAAACAAACTGGCTTCTTCTTCCTGATGTGACAACGAAGGGTGCATGCCCGATGGCTGTGCGACGACTCAACGATTCTTCTGAGCTGCGACCCGCTTCTCCGGTGATGCGATGGTGTCTTCTGCGGTGGCAACACTCTTCTCCGGTGATGCGAGACGCTTCGGGTGATGTGATGGCCACAGGAGCGGCACACTTCTCCGGTGATGCAACGGCCTCTGCTGCGACTGCGACACTCTTCTCCGGTGATGCGACGACAACGGCTGCGGCGGCGACATGCTTCTTCGTCGAGTCGCGCATCCAGCGGCACACAGTCTCTCAGAAGGCCTAACTCAACAGTAGGCACTTCAATTCCCAGCAAGGGAAGGTAGGGGAGCTGGTTGGTGAAATCTGTTGTCCCTGAGACTTCAGCAGGAGGCAGCTCTATCTCAAGCCCTTGGAGATCCTTTACAAGTTGATTTGAAAGTAGCACAACGTCCTTTCTCCTTTCTTTGGCAGTCAGGCAACCACTGCAGGCCAATCCCCCAAACAGCTTAGGGATAGCCTCCTCCTTTCTCTGGTTCCTCTCCTCAGCAAAGGTACTTCTTGTTTTCCAAAAGTGATCTAAAGTTCTTAGGTTTGGGTCCCAATATTTATACTAGAAATCCTTTCTTTCTGAAGGCAGAGAGTGTGTGTGCCTAGTCCAAACCAGTTCTGTTCAGTCCTGGAGCACTTTGTTGACAGGACTCCTTCTTTCCTTTGAAAGTGTGGGCTAGGGACATCAGACACATCACAGGAGGTGAAGCCAGCATTGTGGAGGGCAGGCACAGCCCTATTCAGGTCCCAGGTGCAACTCCTCCCACCCATCTACATCAGATAGCTCTATTCAGCCCTCCCTGTGCTGACTTACCCTGTCTCCTGGAATCCCCCAGCCCATGCCACTCAAACTCCAGACAAGGAATACACAACCTAGCAGAGGCAGGCTTGGACAGTTAGGCAAGAAAATACCTACTTTGTGAAAGTGGTATTTTCAAACAAAGAATGTTAAAACGAACTTCACTGAAAGATGTATTTTATCATTCTGAGTTCAGGCATACACAACTCGAATGTCTACCTAGTTCCCTGAGTCAGTTAGTATTATAAGATGTTATAACCAAACTGCCCATTCTGGCCTATGGGGAACAGGTAGCCTTGCAATAGTAAAAAACGAAAATGGATGTAATTCACTATTAGGACATGCCACACACACCAGGGCATGTCCTACCTTTTACCAACAATGCACCCTGCCCTTAGGCCTACCATAGGGGTGATTAATATGCAGAAAAGGGAAGGTTTAGGGACTGGCAAGTGGGTGTACTTGCCCAGTCAACATGGCAGAATAAGACTGCACACAGGCTCTGCAATGGCAGACCTGAGACACACTTTACAGCTGCTTTTGTGGGTGGCACAACCAGTGCTGCAAGCCCACCAGGAGCATTTGATTTGCAAGCCCTGGGCACACGCAGTGCACTGTACTAGGGTCTGACAAGTAAACCAAACCAGCCAATCATGGAGTCACTAATCCATACATCAATTTACAATAGGGAAAACATATGCACTTTAGCACTGATCAGCAGTGGTAAAGTGCCCAGAGTTATAAAACAGCCAACAGCAGGTCAGAAAAAATACAGGAGGAAGGCAAAAAGTTCAGGTATGACCCTGCAAAAAGGGCCACGTCCAACTGGCATTTTTACACTGTGAGCCCTCAATATGCATGCGTTTCAGCTTATGTGGATAAGACTCCCTCTATTTGATCCCAGATTTTTGGCTGAACAACTCAGGATTATTATTTTGTAGTTATGAGATTTATTTCGATATTTGTTAATTTGGGACTGTTCTTGATCCTATCCCTATGGAACGCTCACTTGCTTCTCCTCTCAGAAATTGATATTGGGTTTTATCTACACCTGTTTTTTATACATTTGAGAGCCACTGTTTGAACTGTTGGGATCTACATTGGATGCCCGTTTTACTGATCTAAGGTGAGACAGTATACGTCCGATCTGTAACTATCCCACTGACGCCATCCAGCTCTACTTTTCATAGCGGTGGTTGTTCTGAGCACTGTCCCTCCTTTTAACATTCTCTACCCTAGATGAGCGTCCTGTTCATGCTTTCTACTTACGCCCACTCGCTTCTTCTCATTTTCAGAAATTGTTGTCTGGTATTACCTGTTCTTTCTAAAAATTGGGAGCCACTGTTTGAACCGTTGTGCTCCAATTTTGATGATCGTTTTAATATCAAGGTGAGACACTCCGTGTATGATCTATATCTACACCACTGACGCCATCCACCCCTACTAGCCTTAGCTACTCTCGGCACACCCCTCTTTTTAATATTTATATCTCTAGATTCGTTTTTTGGTCATGTTTTCTAATGGAATTATGTGTTTCCAATTTGGGTCTGTGCCCTTGTGCTTTTGTATACCTGTTGAACGTTTGTGTTTTTTGATTTTGTGTTGTATTGTCTTTGTATTAGAATTACTTGGACTGATTAAATTGGATATTTCGAATAGGTGGTGATACTCACCTTAAAGGGACTATTTCTCTCAATGTTGGTTGTATTCAATTATCTGACTTTTCGAGTAAGGTGAGATGCCTTCTCATACTATTATCTTTTTCAGTTTTTTCTCTATTTTCTCCTTTCACTCTGTTATCACATCTTTTTAATTTTTTTTGGGTAACATTGGCCTTACCTATGATAGTTCGACAATAGCAACACTACAATACTGGCTACACACTGTAGCCTTCTGGTTATTGTTGCAAGGTAAAACATTAAAAATGTATGTTCTGTCTCTATTATATCTATCTTATTCTCTAAGGTGTGTGCAATTTGGTACATTGGTCTTTTATGTCTTTACTTCGTTACTGTATTATTTTTCCAATACTCCTCTTCTGATTTACGATCCTGTCAGAGGGTTATTCCCATGCTGATTTCATTTCTTCCTACTTTCCAATATTAATACGCAACCCCCCCCTCTTTTGCTCAGTTGTATGGTTAGATGTTTTTACATGTTTATGTATTATGTCTATCTTGGTGTCTTATCGTTGTTTTTTTTTATGGGTCATTTCATTTACAATGTTTGGTATTGTCAAATTTTGTTACATGTATAGTTTTCATTTGTATGTATTATATGTATATTTATGTTATTTTTGTTACAATTATTACAGCCCTGATGAAGTTCCCGTGGCACTAGGGAACAAAACGCGTTGGCTGTGTGCCAGTTTTAAAACAAACAACTTTAAATAAAAAGAAGATTTTTTGGGACTATACGAGTGTTTCCTGACTGACTTCAATCAGAGTGCACCTTCCTTTCTTGTAAGGGTTGCAGGGATGTTATAGTTAGGCTCAGATTTCACTCATACAAAACCATTGAAATTCAGCAGTTCTATTTGCCTGAGCTAACTATCACTTACGCCTCTGCAATGCACTGCTTCTGACCTCACATATAACGTCACTCATGACATGGCCAATGACATCACTGATGACATCTGAAATCAGCCAATGTTATCTAGGAGCTCACCCAGTCTTCCTCCTCGTACTCCACTTGGAGGCGATCCTGCCATGCCTCCAGCAGGCGTGCTGCCTTCTGCTGGGAGTACAAATGGCAAATCAGAAGATTATACATGCTGGACATCAAGTCTTTAAACTACCCGAACTCTTTGAGATAAGTGAGCAGCGGGGGATTCAAGTCAGACAGCCTAGTTTAGGTGCGAGGCAATGGCGCAATTGCATATATCACCACTGCTGGTTGGGGGGGAGACTGAATACGTCCAGAGCATCGCAAAGGGTTTATGTTCACCCGGGAGAACAGGTGGCTCAGTGTATGAATCCCTGCCTCCTGCCAGGGGCCCCAATTGTGCATAGCTACCCTATGCGAATGCCGGCATTGTACATTATGGGCACCTTATTGTGAAGGTGAGCGTCCACCAAGAGGAGCCTGTTGGCCTGTGCCCATGTTCTGGACATAGCCTGGATCAAGGGAATTGCAAGCCTGGCTGTGGTGGTGACAGGTATATATAGGGAGTGCAGCACTGCTAGGCTTCCTATGATACGGGTCTCTATCACGACCCTCAGTGGGTGGTCCGGAACATGAGGTTGCACATATTTCAGTTGTGCCAAATGCAAGAACATACAATAATGCTCAACAGAGGGTAGACGAAGGCCACTGGAAGGGCAATAAGTTTTCCAATGGCCAGGCGGAGCCTCATCGTCTCCTGGGTAAAGGGCTTAATACCCCTATCAACCTGCCATAGGGTTTTGAGGGGTGTGAACAGAGAGAGCATGCTCAGCCCATCGGTTTATCTCAGGAGGTTCACCATCTTTGCCTCCTGAGGACCCCCCCTCCCAACAAGAGGCTCAGGTGTGTGCATTTCTCAAATTCAAGCTGCATCTGCTCCAAGAGCGGGTCCAGCTGCCACCATGTGCTCAAGACCCCTATTGACATAGATACCCAGATACTTAATATGGGTGGCCCTCTTCTGGAATGGAAGGCCATAGATGGTGGTGTGAATGGTTACCCTCTAGAGCAGCAGGGCTTGGCTCTTCTCCCAATTAACCTTCCATCCACAGATGATAGCAAAAGCATGGTGCACCGGGCCGGGCTGTGCAGATCAGCCTTAAGAATCTGTTGTCTGCCACCGGTTGCCAGAGCAAAGGAAAAGTTATGTGAACAGTCCATTCAGGCCACTGCAACCTCACAGGCTCTCACTATCGCTGGGAATGCTGGATGTTGCCTGGTGCCCGTGCTGTATCCTGTGAGCGCTCCCAGCTCTGCGGAGCTCAAGGTTCAGGTGGCTATCACTTTCGGCAGCCAGACCCACATCACTCTACCGTTATAGTTAACATAAACTATAACTTGAGCCCCGCCATGGACAGTATTGCCATTCATGATGTAATTTCAGATGTGATAGAACACGTCCCGAATGATGTAATGCCATGAGGGGTTTTAACCGGTCTCCGTTGTTGCTTTTAGAACCTTTTTGTGGAAGAGCAGCTGATCTAACTATTCACGCTCCTCTTCAGAGAGTGTTGTAACAATTAAGCTGATCATGATGGGTTTCATAGTTTCTAGTTGCTGGGGGAGGGGGCAGGCTTGCTCGGTATAAGTGTCTGTAGTAGAGTGCAAAAACCTGCAATTTCTAGTTTGTCATTGATTCTCTAGCCTTCTGCTTTACGTATTGCAGGGATAATACTAACCATTTGCACTTTTTAAGACAAACAGTAAAGCAATTTCAATGCCTTACTACCCCACTCATAGACTCTGTGCTGGGACATTAGCCAGGCCATTTTGGCTGTGTCTATGAATTTTTGCTTAAATGCAAGCCTAAGCTGCCCCAAACGCCCTTGCTTCACCTCTGTACATCCTGAAGTAGAACTCTGCTTGAGTATTTGTGTTTGAGCTCCGTAATCTGCATTTTTCTGCTCTCTGTGCCTCTCCTTTCCTCTTACAGAGAAAGAAACCCCGCCTCTGAGTACTGATTTAAAGACCTGTGATAAAAGTAAAAGGGTATTCATCTCAAAATGTTATTCAGTTGTGTTGTGCAGACTGCCATTAAAGCCCTATTATTTCAACCACTAAGAAATTATATTTGAAATGCCCCTTTTACCACACTATGGCCTGGAAAGTCACATCGCTACTGGTGCTTGGTCAGACAGGCCTCAGTGTAGGAGATGGGAGCCAGCTATGGTACCAAGCTCAGCCACAGAAACAAACAGATTATCCTGTCTAAGTGACAGTTATGGGGGCCGAGTAATATGTGTATTTCCTCTTGTTCAGGTGCCTATGTCATCACACATTGCTAATCCCTTGGATTTCACCCATTTGTTCAGATAGGGCTGCAGTGGCTATTAGGTACATGCCGTGTTTGGGGCTCGGGGGATTACTTTTCCTCGAGTAGGGCACAACAGGCAGAGTCCTATTTTTGCTAGCCCAAGGATCAACAGATGCAGTCCAGTCTGTTTGGTGCAACATTACTTCATTGGGTCCAGGTAACAGCAGGCCAGGCCTTCTTCGGTCCTCTCTCCGGTGCAAAAGGGATCTACGGTCTGGGTAATAGAGGTGCAGTTTTTTTGACACAACATACCCTCGGCAGATGTGCTTACTACTAGCCAATGGGCTATAAGGTCCCCTCCCACCTATGATGACTTCCTGCATAGTGTTGCATCTAGCTATCTCAGAATGCAATATTATGCCCCCTCCCAAGATGGTGCGACTCCTCTCTAGTTGTGTGGAGCTTGGTAGCCCATTCTAGAGGTGTGGCTACTTGAACGCTACAGAAAAATTGGTTTAGCAACTGTTTCCCCCTTTCCGACGACAACCTGTCTACCAGAACAAACATGTAGCCTCTCCTGTGTGTGTGTGTACACCATTTGCCCTTCAAAGGCAGCTTCCCCTTTGAAGCTCACCTTTTGGGCTCTCAGCCTGTTTGGCTTTCCTGCCAGGGAGAGGTAAAACCTCTTCCAACAGCAGGTCCTTTGTCTTCGTTCCAGATCCCCCGCAGATGCTGGAGCAAAGTCACCACTGACCAGCTAACCACATCGCTGAGCCAGAACCCACCATTCGACACCCCTGACACCAACAACGCAGCCCAGAACCTCGCACAGTGGATCACCAACTGCACCGACAACCTCGCTCCTCTCAAGAACCCCCCAGGCAAGACCAGCAACAGGAAAACCACATGGTTCAACAACGCCCTCAAAGACTCTAAGAAATCCTGCCGAACCCTCGAAAAAACCTGGCGCCACGAACGGACGACAGAAAACATGACAGCCCTCAAGAACACCACTCGCAAACACCACCATCATAAACAACTCCTTCGCGTCAGCCACCTTCCCAGAAAGCTGGAAGCACGCAGAGATCTACGCCCTTCTGAAGAAAGCCACAGCCGACCCAAAAGACCTCAAGAACTTTCGCCCCATCTCTCTCCTTCCCTTCCCGGCTAAAGTCACGAGAAGACCGTCAACAAACAACTGGCTGCATTCCTCGAAGCAAACAACTCGCTCGACCCATCCCAGTCCGGATTTCGAGCCAACCACAGCACCGAGACCGCCCTCATCGCAGCCACCGACGACATCAGGACCCTGATGGACAACGGGGAAACAACCACCCTCATCCTCCTGGACCTCACGGCCGCCATCGATACAGTCTGCCCCTGCACCCTAACAACCCGCCTCCACAACACTGGAATCCAAGGAAAAGCCCTGGACTGATCACCTCGTTCCTCTCCGACAGAACCCAGAGTGTCCGCCTCCCTCCCTTCCGCTCCGCGGCCACCAGGATCATCTGCGGCGTACCCCAAGGCTCCTCGCTCAGCCCAACCCTCTTCAATATCTACATGAACCCCCTCGCCGCCATCGCATGCAAACACAACCTCAACATCATCTCCTACGCTGACGACACCCAGCTGATACTCTACCTCACCAAAGACCCAGCCACCGCCAAAACCAACCTCCAGGAAGGAATGAAAGACGTCCCGGAATGGATGAAGCTCAGCCGTCTGAAACTCAACTCAGACAAGATATAGGTCCTCATCCTCGGACATTCCCCATCCGCCTGGGACGACTCCTGGTGGCCCACAGCGCTGGGCACCGCACCGACACCCACGGACCACGCACGCAACCTGGGATTCATCCTGGACTCCGCCCCTCACGATGACCAAACAAGTCAACGCCATCTCATCCTTATGCTTCAACACCCTGCGCATGCTCAGAAAGATCTTCCGGTGGATCCCCACCAAAACCAGAAAAACGGTCACCCAGGCCCTCGTCACCAGTCGACTGGACTACGGGAACGCCCTATACGCAGGAACCACAGCCAAACTTCAGAAACGACTTCAGCACATACAGAACGCCGCCGCACGACTCATCCTTGACATCCCTCGCCACAGCGACATAACTCCCCTCCTGAGAAACCTGCACTGGCTCCCCGTCAACAAGAGGATCACGTTCAGGCTCCTCACCCACGCACACAAAGCGCTCCACGACATGGGCCCGAATACCTCAACAACCGCCTTTCATTCTACACGCCCACCCACCAGCTCCGCTCCGCCAGCCTCGCCCTCGCCATCATCCCACGGATCCGCAGATCCACAACCGGAGGACGATCGTTCTCCTACCTGGCCGCCAAGACATGGAACTCCCTCCCCGCACACCTACGACTGACCCAGACCATCTCACCTTCAGGAAGCACCTCAAGACCTGGCTATTCGAGCAGTAACAGCACCCCCCCCTCCCGTCAGCGCCTTGAGATCCTCACGTGTGAGTAGCGGGCTCTATAAATGTTCTGATTGATTGATTGGTTGATAGTCAGTTACACCTCCATCAAGGAGAACAGAAGGCTGTCTAGTGGCTCACAACCGTAAACTTTCACTGGAAATCTTGAGCAACAGATTGGCAACTTTCAAAAGTTGCCGTTTACTTAAAAGTTAAATTATTTTGACTTGGGCATCAAATCTGGTTTAATGTAACTATTCTTGTGATACCTTGAAGTACCAACTTTAGCAGTCGCACAGCTGGGTTGTACTCGCCAAATGGGGCTACTATCCTTTTTTACAGCAAAAACAACAATTTGGGTTTTTTACTGTTAGGACATGTAAAAACACTTGCCTTAGGGCTCGAAAGGCCTGCCTTAGGCCTGCCTTGTATATAATTAAAATGGAAGGTTTAGACTTTTTCAGTAGTTGAAATGAGAAAGTCAAGTTAGCAGATCAGAGACTGCTCTGCCAGCCAGAAAGGCCAGGCTGTAGTCCTGCTTTGCTTTATCACACTCATGGTGGCACCATCCATGCGTGCCACTTTACCTTCCGGGCCTGTGTACCCCTGTTACCATATACCAGGACGTATAAGTAAGTTAACTTATGCTAATTGTGGGTGAGCCAATCAATCATACATGTTTAAAAGGTCAGAGCACAGGCACTAAGGTCTGGTTTGCAAGCCTCAATGCACTCTCAAAGTAAAAAACCAGTAGCATCAGTCTAAAACATTAGGGGTGGTCATGCTAAAAATAAGCATTTCCTTACACTTACCTAACCTCGGGCTCCTGGATTCATTCGCATCCCAAAAACGCTGACATACAGTAATACAGGAAGCTGCACAACACTATCAGGTGAAAAGCATACAGTGTAGGATGAGGAGAACTTCTTGGTCCAAACCCTGTCAAAAGTAGAGCGCAAAGTGCGTTACCTTCCCATGTTGAAAGAGCTGCTGAGGTCGGCCAACTATAGCTTCAAGACGCTGTTAAAGGCAAGAGTGGTCACTCTGAGACTGATAGATTGGTAGAAAAAGTCAAAGCTAGCCCAGACATTCCGGCATCTATTCTTGGGCATGTTGCCCCAACTCCCAGGTTGCCAGCACCGTAAAAGGCAGGCGGGCCGGCACAGCTAAGTGCCCCGCGCACCGCGGGTCGAGTCGCGGTGGGGTGGGGTGGTGGAGTATGTCGATCGACGATGGGATGGTTAAAATTAAATTTAAAAAATCATAAAACTACTTAGCTTGCCGATGCGGCGAATGCAACATGTGTGGTTTTATTTAGTTGTTATTTAATTTTAACCATCCACTCGTCTGTCAACTCCCCCCCACCCTGACTCGCCCCCACCCCACTGCACTACCACGCTTACCTGTGCCAGCCGCATCTGGTAAAAGGAAGCAGTGGCGTCACTAGGGGGGTGCGGGGGGTGCGGACCGCACCGGGTGACACCCTCACATGGGGGTGACACCATCTGGTTGTGATCCAGCGGCCTATAGGAAATATGCCATAAGCAATGTTACCCAACTCTACAACCTACTACCTAAATATTTCTCTAACTCATGGACCCATTAATTAAACATGACATATTTTGACCTACTGAATCAGGTGATCAAATTAATTCTATATATACCTTATTCACAAATTATATACAAGCTATATACATCTGCGGTAAATGTTGACGTCATTCGAACAAACCTAACTATTTAAATGACCACCATGTCGATGGCATCTAGCTAATAGTAACCTACGCTTCTGAATAACCAAGACCAGCTTGTTTCAAAAGTAAGATTTTTATTAACTAATTGTAGATAATTCAAAATATAGTTTCATAAATGCAATTTTATTAGAATTATAGCAAGCATGTTTGAAAAGTGACATAAGAAAAATACAGTTTAAGTAAGAAATTATAAGTTTAGCATTTCTAAAATCCTAAGTCCCTAGCTAAGCTAAATAAAATGGAAATAAAGTAAAGTTCTTTGAGGATTCTTACGTGCTCCACGCAAAGTCCAGCAGCACGACACCCTCATCGGAAAGTCAGAAAGCAGCAGCCAGCCCATCCCCAGGGCATGGACTTTTTATACCTTTCTATGCTAGCTAATCTAAGTAAAGGAAAATTTTCTGCAAACGACGATGTCTCATTGGTCAGAGAGTGACAAGTGACATGTCACCTACATTTCAAAACTTCCATTCGGTCATATTCTTTGGGACCATTGTCTTTCTTGTACGTGTTCCAAAGCTTCCTTGGTTTGCAACAATTTCAACAAGAGTTCTCACTGACTCCATTTCACTTCCGCGGATGCCAAGTTAACAAAATTGTTCTTTTCTACCGGTTTCTGACCTTGGCCACGTCCGACAGAATGATGACAACACATCATCTTTGTTGAGTGAATGCAATTTTGACGGAAACTTTTCTTTCACAGAGACATCTCGTGCTCCTTGCAGAATTAAATTCATCGTTTAGCAAACTCGAGCAAACTAGGCCCAAAAGCAGGCAACTTATTTTTCTAGTATAAAACAAACACAAGAAAAGTATTAATGTAAGAAATATTATTTATTCTGTTTCCACCCTTTGTTTACTAATTGATTAACCCACCCAATTAGTCTAATGTTACCTAGCACCAAGCAACAAATAAGCAGCATTTTATATCTACCAGTCTTCATGAATCCATAAAACCCTTATGTGCACCTAGAATAGTAGAAATGACATCACACAGACAAGGAAAGCAAAATAAGCACATGCTTCTTTTAAATCTGCTGCAGTTTAATAATGACAAAAACGAAAACGACAAATTAATTTATTAATTTTGCACGAACAAAAGATGCAACATTTATGCACATTTATGAGCACACGTGTTACCAACCCCATGTGTAAAGTTTAATCTAGGTTGTGTTAGCATAACACATCACAAATCATTAATATTATTATTTATGTTATGGAAATGTGACTTCACGAGTTTAAACAGATTTCTGTTTTCTATCTCGCTCCATCAACTCCCTCATCTGGTGATTAACAAATCACCTCACCACCACCCAAAATTTGGAAATTTAGACTTTCTGGAAAATGATTCAAATTCATCTGTGTCAGTATTTCTAAAAATCTGTTTCTGCAAAATCCTTGCAATTGTCATAACGAGCTCTGTGTAATTCCTGCAACTCAATCATATATAAATTCTTCTCTTTTCCTTCATTTGTCTCTTTCTCTTATGCAACAAACAACCAATTTTTGTCAAAATGAAAATGAATATTATCACAATCAAAGGTGCCAAAATCTTGCCAAGAACTGAACTTCCAATATCATGAAACCAATTTTTGATTGATTGGAATCTTTTTGAAAGTCTGTCTGTAAAATCTTCTTCTTCTAATGGAATTATCTCTGAATGCATCTCTGTGATGTTCTTAATGTACATCTCAATGTTCTTACTTTCATCAGGGATATATGTGCAACAATGTTGCACATGTAAAATGCCACAGACTCCTCCCTCTTTTGCCAGGAGTATGTCTAAAGCAAGGCGATCTTGAATCACCATGGATCTGATTGCAATGACCTCAACGTTCACTAATTGGAAACCATCAGCCGTGTCTGTTGACAACCTGTCAACAATTGTGGACAATTTTCTGATTCTCCCTGCATTCAGTGTTATACCAACAAAAGGTATCACTGCTTGAAAAATATCTCCCAAAACTTCTGTGAAAGTTTCTCTTTTAGCCCTATTTACATAATTGTGAATTTTGAACAATCCTTCCGAATCTCTATCAACATGAAACATTTTAGGAAAAACAATCCCAACATAACAAGTTCCATACCAATGGTCAGGAAGGTTGTAGTAAGCCTTATCACCACAAACAAAATAAATCCCAGGAAAAATTGGATCTTTTCCACCTTTGAATCCCCAACCTCCCATGATCTGATATGTATCTTCACAATTACTTGCACCCACAAAGTAGTTATCAAAAAGTGTATTATCTCTCCTAATGCAAAGCTTACCACTAATTGGTTTGTCTATGTGAATTGCAACATTATCAAGCATTTTGCCATTAAGCTTCTCATCCTCTTTCTGCCAGAACTTGGACTTAGTCTGCTTGACTATCTCATTTCTCTTGTAAATTGCTCTCCTCTCTTCAACCAGGTTCAAAAAAAACTTCTTTCCCTCAGCACTTAGTTTGCAGGTTAAATTGTTCTTGTAAGCATACTCATAGGTAAGTTCATTAGTAACAAGGACAAATTCCCTCATCAGTTTAGCTCTCTTATGCTTATTCAAAGCACCCTCAATTTTTAAATTGGCAAAAATCTCGTCAAAATCTGAATAATAGTATTCTAAGCGACCAGTCTGATAGAACAAGCTAGCTAACACACTGCATGTCACACCATATGTAAGAGGAAGCATATTGTATGTCACTCCCTCAGAAACAGAAGCAGGTAAATTGACGCAGACATAACAATCTTTTGCATCCATTACCTTGACATATTCACTCAAAAGCTTTGTGAATGTATTGCTTGAAAAATCACTAATAGATTTGTCCTGATGAATGTTAGGTCGATGATCAATAACTTTGCCTGTTGCACTATGTTTGTTTTGATTAACTGAAGCTTTGCTTGTCATATTGGCTTTGTGAAAATCCTTGTTAATTTCAAATGGAATGATAACAGCTAAAACTAACCAGAGCAGAATTAGAATGAGCAGACACACCAGAGTTATCTTACAGCATCTCTTAAAAATGGAACATCTTGAAGTACTCTGTTCCATCACGTAAGGCATCTTTGGTTAGTTTTGCCTTAAAAAGAAAAATTTAATTTTAAAACTATTTTAAAAATTTAATAAAAGATTTATTATTTACACCCCCCTTTTAAAAAAAATATATAGATTTTTTTTTTTTCAAACCCCTAACAGTATTTCTTCGACCTTATGTCACAAGTAAATTTTCTTCAACTAAACAACTTTTCTTCGACCTTGTGTCACCTAACAAGATTTCTTCAGCCTTTTGCCAAAAACTAAAAACCCAAAAATCCAATTAAAATTTTTGTACTTCAATCATTGTCACTAATTTCTTCAATTTCTTCTTCTTCTTGACTACTATCGTAAATGTCAATGACAGGTGGAATTACTAGATAAGTCCACTCAGGTGATTTGTATTTCTGATTTGGCTTTATAATTCTTTTTCCTTTTCTTGTTACTACCTCGATTTTTCTTCCAACTTCTTTTTCAGAATCTTTTTGACTACTGATTTCTTCCACCTGCTCCTTCGGCTTTTTGATCAACCTGACTCTCAATCTTCCACCAGGCCAGAAATCTGTCTTCCTCACCAATTTTCTCTTTGGTTCTGAAGCTTTCGTTTCAGACTTCCAAGACCTTTTCTTTGGACTCCTACTTTCACCATCCACATCACTTTCTCCAGTATCACAGTCTGAAACTTCAATTATGGACTCAGGAACTTCTCTATTCGGCAGTTTCACTCCTTCAGGAACTATACTTTGTCTTCCATCACTGGTACTCGGTAATTCGTCTTCCTCCTCCTCTTCAATTACCTCCAACTTCCCAGATTCTGGACTTCCGTTCCTTACTTCAGAGCTTAACTTCTGCTTTTCGATACTCTCCTGGTCAGAAATTTCTTTTGGCTCAGCCTCTCTGTCTTCAATGGAATTCACTCCATTAATCTTCTTGACTGAATCCTCGGTCGTTTTTCCTTCTGATAGATTCTCTTCTTCTCCGGAATCTATTTCAATTATTTCAGAGCTTTTTCTCGTCAATTCTTCATTCACAGGCACAGGTTCCAGATGTCGACCTCCTTGTCGATCTTCAGTCTCTGGATTTGTTTCACCTTCTACTTCTGAATCAGAATCTTCTGTAGTATCACTTTCTACATCAGAACTCTCAGGAGTAGGCACTGGAATGGTATGACTAGGATGTATCCACCTTTTCAATCCTCTACATTTCACTGCATTTGTAGTAACCAGAATTATTTGTCTAGGCTTCTGCCACCTAGGAGCCAAACAATTTCTTCTCCGATGTACTTTTGTTCTGACCCAATCACCAGGTCTCAAATCATGTGTCAGAACTTTCTCATTTGATTGTGCTTCAGTTCCCACCTGATTAGACACAGAAGTCACTATATCAGATAACCTTTTACAGTAATCCAAATTAGCACTGTCATTTATGCTCAACAATTTGCCTACAGGTACAAAAGCTTGCCTCATGACTCTTCCCATCAGTATTTCATGTGGACTTAAACCTGTCTTTTTATCAGGTATACTTCTCAATGACATTAAAACAAGTGGAAGAGCATCGGTCCACTTTACACCTGTTTCCAAACACATTTTTCCAATCCTGTTTTTAATTGTCCCATTAATCTGCTCAACCACCCCAGATGCCTCTGGTCTGTATGCACAGTGTATTTTCTGCTCAATGCTTAATGCCTCACATATCAGCTTCATCAGTTTGTTATCAAAATGGCTTCCTCCATCACTCTCAATAGTGACTGGAAAACCGTACCTTGGGATAATCTCTCTGAGTAGCAGTTTTGCCACTGTGATTGAATCACAATGTCGTGTAGGAAATGCTTCCACCCATCTTGAAAACAAACAAACAATCACAAGAACATATTTCAAACAATTGTGTAGGGGCATTTCAATAAAATCCATCTGCAATCTGGTAAAGGGACCACCCTCTCGACCAATTATTCCTGTACCTACAACTGATTTTCTGTTTGGGTTCATTTGTTGGCATGACAAACACCTTTGACAAAAAGACTCTGCAATCGTTCTAAATTTTGTGTTGAACCAAGTCTCTCGGCAAAGTCTGATCATAGAATCTCTTCCAAGGTGAGCTGGGCCATGATACAATCTAGCCATATCAGCAATCAGACAATTTGGTAAGACTACTTTATAGACCCACACTCCATCCTCATCACGTGGTCTACAATCTGCTCGTAGCCATAGCCATAGATCTTTTTCCTCATCATCTGCTTCATTTTGTAAATCTCTAATCTCCTGCCATGTTTCTACAATTGTTGTTAGCATTAATGAATTTGAATCAGTTTCTTTACTCTTCTCCCGATTGTATGCACAACATTTTCTCGCGCAGTACTTTGCTGTCTCATCTGCATAGGCATTACCCTTTGAGATATAATCCACTCCTTTTGTGTGCGCAGCACACTATACAATTGCAATCTCTTTCGGCAATTGTATGGCTTCAATTAATCTTTTGATGAAAACTGCATTTTTAATTGGTGACCCTGCTGAGGTCAAATAGCCTCTCTGAGACCAGAGCTGTCCATAATCATGCACAACTCCGAACCCATACTGACTATCAGTAATAATGGTAACTCTTATATCTTTCGATATTTCACAAGCACGAATCAAAGCAATCAATTCAGCCACCTGTGCTGAACGAATTCCTTCAAGACATGATGCTTCTTTTACATCTGCAACTGTACAGACTGAATATGATGCTTTTAAAACACCTCCCTCTGTCCTCAGACAGGAGCCATCCACAAAGTAGACAACATCTGATTCAGGCAAAGGTACATCTTTAATGTCCTGCCTTGGTTTGGTGCAGAACTCCATGACATCCAAACACTCATGTTCCACTTCATTTTCATCAACAATTTCAGAATCAGGCAGTAATGTAGAAGGATTCAAATTCAAACATCTTGAAATGGAAACATTATCTGCTCCTAGTATGATTTTCTCATACTTCGTCAATCTGCTGCTTGTTAAATGTTGAGTTTTACCTCTTGTCAGTAGTATTTCAACTGAATGAGGCACAAAAACCTTCACAGGAAATCCCATTATGATTCCTTCACTCTGCTCAAGACTGACACTTGTAGCTGCAACTGCTTTCAAACAACCTGGTAATGCTTTTGCAATGGGATCAAGAACTGCAGAGAAGTATGCAATAGGTTTCTTTAGATTTCCATGTCTCTGAATTAACACAGACAATGCACATCCTTCTCTCTCACTGCAATACAGTTCAAAATCTTTCTCATAATTTGGCATGCCCAAAGCAGGAGCTTGACATAAGCTCTTTTTCAGGTTCTCAAAAGATTCCATCTCAGCCTCATTGAGAATAATTGGATCTTTCACATCAGACCTTGTCAGTCTCTGTAGTGGTTTCGCAATTACTGAAAATCCACTTATCCATTGTCGACAGTAGCCAACCATTCCCAAAAACATTCTAACCTGTCTCTGTGTTCTTGGTGGTTGCATTGCTTGAATCATTTTAATTCTCTCAACTGTCACCTGTCTTTTTCCCTTTGCAATTCTGTGACCAAGATATTTCACCTCTTGTTTGCAAAATTGTAATTTTGCTGGAGACACTTTATTTCCCTCATCTGCAAGATGATTCAAAAGTGTTATTGTGTCTGTCACACAATTTTCTCTCGTTTTAGCAGCTATCAACAAATCGTCGATATACTGCACCAACGTAGACCTGCCAGGTAAATCTAAATTTTCCAAAGACCTCTTTAACAACTCATTAAAGATTGAAGGACTCTCTGTATACCCTTGAGGGATTCTACACCATGCGAGGGTCCTACTCTGGAATCTGAAAGCGAAAATTTCCTGACTCTCTGGATGTAGAGGAACAGTAAAGAATGCATTGCAAAGATCAATGACAGTGTACCATTCAGCATCATGTGGAATCTGATACAAGATCACTGCTGGATTTGGAACCACAGGGCAACATGGAACAACAATCTGATTAACCTTTCTCAAATCCTGAACTATCCTGTACGTTCCATTCGACTTTTTAATTCCCATGATCGGTGAATTACAAGGGCTACTCTCAATTTCTTTTAAAACACCTTGTTTAATGAATTTTTCAATCACAGGTATGACTCCCTCAATTGTCTCTGCTTTCATCTTGTATTGAGGAATATTAGGAAATTATATTCCCTGCTTCAGTGTAATTTTGACTGGATCGACATGTTTCATCAGACCCATCTCATTCCCAGTCAAATCCCAAATTTCAGATTTCACTGTTTCTTTTAGTTCTTCTGGCAGATTTTCTTTTTCAAACGCAGGAAACAATTTTGTTTCCTCTGTTTCCATCAACATCATTGTCAACCTGTACAAGCCATCTTCCTCCATTGTTTGTAATTCAACTCCTTCAGGAGAACAATATATTCTGCAATTCATCTTGCACAATATATCTCTGCCCAATAGATTCACTGGACTACTGTTACAAACCACGAATCTGTGTTTGTCTTTGAAATTTCCAATTTCAACTGGTACTGGATCAGTCAAATCAGTCCTGATTTGTTGATTGCTTACTCCAACAACTTGGATGGTATCCCCAGAGAGAGGTAGGTTTTCAATATCCACTGATCTAACAGTAGAACGGGTAGCACCAGTGTCCACTAGAAAAGTGATGTCTACATCATTAACTTTCCCATTTACAAATGGACCAGACTGGTCAACCTCAAGAGTGGCTCCAACAACACACTCTTCCTCCTCTCTCGGGCACCGTCAGCAATAATCATCAGAATCACTCTCTTGCCCTTCTGTTAACAAAAACTGTTGTGCTGCATTTTGCACCCTTTGCCTTTGCGGTTTTATTACCTGATCATCTCCTTGAAATCCCACACCTGAATTATATCTCTGAGTTCCCCCACAATTCGGAAACGGTGGCTGTGGCAATTGATTCTGACGGTTATTCACCTGATTCACCTGTTGCTGATTCACCTGTTGCTGCAACTGTCGCTGAAGACTTAATTCGTTTAAACTCTGTTGTAACTGTAGCTGTTGCTGCAGGTCAACATAATTCTGCATCTGTGGATTTAACAATGGACTTTTTAAATTTCTAGGTGGTTTCTTACATTCGTCTCTCCAGTGTCCAAGCTCGCCACAATTAAAACAAGGTAATTTTTGTTTCATCTCTTCAATCCTTGGGTTAATTTTCCTCACAAAATTATTACCCTTAAACTTTCCTTGATTCGAATTTGTAGTTTGAACAAAATTTGTGTTTTTATTACCAAGACTAGCAATCTGATGCTCAGCCACTTTTACCTGAGCCCACATGGCTTTCTCCTTGAGCTTCTTTTGTTTCACTTCTAACTCATCACTGCAGTACTTCGCCTTTCTCAAAATTTCATCAACAGAAAGTGCTTGCCATCCAACAATACTGTTTCTGATCATGTCTGCAATTTCTGGTTTCAGACCATAGACAAATCTGTAGACGAAATGACTCATATCTTTCTCGTCTAGTTTTTCATAGCCACTGTATTGTTTAAAAATCAACAGTAACCTTTCGTAAAATGAATGGACTGATTCTTTTGTTTCCTGATTTGTTCTTTCAATTTTTACCCAATCAACTTCCTTTGGTGGAATTTTGTTTTTCAACCAGTAAATCACTTTTTCATAAAACTCCATAACAAGAGGATTTGGGGCACCTGTTTCCTTATTTCGATCAGGTTCTATTTTCGGCCAACTTATGGCTATTTTGCATTCTGTCCAAAGATCTGATGGGACAACAATGTCAAAAAATCCATCCAGATCAATCCACAGAACTTTTGAGACTTTGATGAACCTGTCCACCTGCCTATACCACTCGACTGGCTTCTCCCTCAGTCTTGGAAAATCATTTGTGAACAGCAATATGTCCTGTCTTGACCATGGGACATGAACATATCCTCCACCTGCAATCTCTCTCATTGGAAATTGTTTTGACAATTTTTCCAATTTCTCATCTTCCTTCTTTTTCGTCCATTTCACTCTCCACTTGCTCAATTCTCCCAGTTTTTTAATGTAAACAATCAAATCTTTTATGTGCATTATTCTTCCCATTGAGTTCAAACTCTCAATGTCACCTTCTGAAAAGTCTAACCTGTAATGTTTTGCAAAATTCTTTTGTCTGCTCACATCAATTTCAAGTTCAGCTGCCAGTTCTTTCAACTGGTCATATTTATTTTTTGTTTTCCACTGCATACTCTTGCAAATGAACAGTAGTTCATCATCTCGATAATAATTTAAACTGTCAGGACCAATCGTACCGATTATTAATTCCTCAATATTTGCTTTTAATTTTGCAACATCAAGTTTAGGTTTGGTCACCCTAACTTCAGGACTCTCAGCATCAGATTCTGCACCCATCGGTGTTTTTGGAGATAAATCCTCATTAAAAGTCAAGTCTGGCATTCTCGATCTTGAAGAGTTTATTTCAGATAAATCTGAATAAAATTTTTCAGCAACTTTTTGAATTTCTGCATTTAAAGGAACAGTCAACCCTGTCTTGTTAACTTCTCTTTGCTCAAAAACAGGCTGAACAGGACCAATAGTTACTGGAACTGTCACAGCTTCCATGCTTTTAGTTATTTGTCGAATTAATTCTTCTTTTGATCGTAAATACTCAGAAGAATCAACAGCCTCCACATTTCTGACTTCTCTCACATAATTTTTTGGAGCTTCTCTTGATCTTGGAATTAATGAAGAATGTCTACCTTCATTACGAACATTTGCATTTATCTCAATTTCTGGTCTTCTTGGGGTCTCAACAATTTCACAATTATTTGGGTACAATTTTGGAGCTTCATTAATTGGAGGTGCACTCGGTGTAGTTTCTGTAGAAACCATCGGAGTAGACCAAGATCTAGGAGGTCTCAAAGGCTGATTCCTTTTATCCGAAGTATAAATTTCTTCTAAAACTGCATCTTCAGATTCGCTTTCGACAGGGGCATTATTTCTCTTTTCAGTTCTTTTTCCCTCAGGAGAACCTAGAACCATTTCCCTTACTAAATAAAGTCCCTCACTCATGCTTCCCTGTCTCCACATTCGCATTCTGTCTTCATGTGTTTCTCTTCTATAACTTGGGGGTTTAGGAGGTCTTTTAATTCCACTCGCTTCTCTTTGTAATTGGTACATCTCATCCTCCCATTCAACTAAAGCCTCAAATTGAGTTGGTCTCGGTTTTGGATTAAGAGCATTCATTTTCTCTCGCAAATTTCTTAAAACCTTTACATTAAACGAACCATCATCAGGCCAGGTCAAAACGCCATCATCCTTTGTGTAGTGTTTCCAAGCATCAAACCACAAAACAGTATGGTAGCCATATTCTCCTTCCATATACGCGGCAGGTGTTTTGTACTTATGAAGTAATTTACCACCTCGCGTTTCAATTTTCTTGTCAGGCGATATAAAATTTTTACGTTTCTGAAACAACGTTGGCTTTTTCTCAACGTGTTTAAAATGATAACTCATTTTTAAGAGTTAAATTCAATTAACAAATTTGTTCGTAATATATTTCCGGGATGTTCCGCAAAACAACCAATCCGTACGCGAAACACACCAACAGGCCAATGAGAGTTGAGCTACGTCACTGTTTTACTCAACCAATAAAAATGAAGATTTTCTGAAGAACCAATCAGCTTACAGTTCGTCAGAGACTCAAGAACCAATCAGAACACTGCTCGTGACGTATGTCACCCAATCCCAGCGCGGCTCTGTGACGTACACAGCAGCTGCGGTTTCTCGCTTCTCACTCCTAGCGCTTACCCCTCCTTCACAAAATCTTTTCACAGCGCCATTTTGAGAACACTTTCTCGGTGTAAATTAATTTTTAACAATGACAATAAGGACTCATCTGACTGTTTCTCTAAATAGGATAGTTTGCATACATTCAAGTATTCACAACTCGGAATAGTCGGCCCTATTCTCATAGAATAATTTTCATTCGCCAGTAGAGTAATCTTTTTACTCTGCCCTTCAAACAAGTAATTATGAACTCATTTCCCTCCGAGCGCACAACCAAGTGACTGTTCAAAAGTTCTACTCGAACATAAATTACAAAACAAACTCACACTTTCACACGGAAAAATCCCTAACTTCAATCACACATGAAAACCGTACAGGACTCTCACCTGTTTATAGAAATCATGCACCGTTAGTAAAATAACGACGTTATCCGTACAGGACTCTCACCTGTTTATAGATATAAAATATGTACCCCTACAGGACTTTCACCTGTTTATAGATAATCATATACCAACGTTACTCTACCCTTCACTCAAGCTCGAATATAACTAATACTCTTATCACAGTGAGTTTTACAACAGGCGCTTTGTCCCTATTCTCATGCTGCTCTAATTTTTTAGATAATCCTTACTATACAAGATTCACACCTAGCCCTAAAACTGTGTTGCACGACCACAACACTGTGTTGCACGGCGACAACACGTGATACACGGCGATATCACTTGTGATACACGGCGATATCACAAACAGATCAGATGTCTTGCGTGACTACCTTCTCATCACACAATCTGTACCGGTACAACTCACATATAGCACGAGAACGAACTCAACATGTGTTAAACATCGATCCTATTTCCATACCATAACATACCAATAACACCTTGGTTACCCCTAGCAACACCTTGGTTACCCTTAGCAACCATCCTCTGCTACCAGAAGAATTGATCCAGCGGCCTATAGGAAATATGCCATAAGCAATGATACCTAACTCTACAACCTACTACCTAAATATTTCTCTAACTCATGGACCCATTAATTAAACATGACATATTTTGACCTACTGAATCAGGTGATCAAATTAATTCTATATATACCTTATTCACAAATTATATATAAGCTATATACATCTGCGGTAAATGTTGACGTCATTCGAACAAACCTAACTATTTAAATGACCACCATGTCGATGGCATCTAGCTAATAGTAACCTACGCTTCTGAATAACCAAGACCAGCTTGTTTCAAAAGTAAGATTTTTATTAACTAATTGTAGATAATTCAAAATATAGTTTCATAAATGCAATTTTATTAGAATTAGAACAAGCATGTTTGAAAAGTGACATAAGAAAAATACAGTTTAAGTAAGAAATTATAAGTTTAGCATTTCTAAAATCCTAAGTCCCTAGCTAAGCTAAATAAAATGGAAATAAAGTAAAGTTCTTTGAGGATTCTTACGTGCTCCACGCAAAGTCCAGCAGCACGACACCCTCATCGGAAAGTCAGAAAGCAGCAGCCAGCCCATGCTAGCTAATCTTAGTAAAGGAAAATTTTCTGCAAACGACGATGTCTCATTGGTCAGAGAGTGACAAGTGACATGTCACCTACATTTCAAAACTTCCATTCGGTCATATTCTTTGGGACCATTGTCTTTCTTGTACGTGTTCCAAAGCTTCCTTGGTTTGCAACAATTTCAACAAGAGTTCTCACTGACTCCATTTCACTTCCGCGGATGCCAAGTTAACAAAATTGTTCTTTTCTACCGGTTTCTGACCTTGGCCACGTCCGACAGAATGATGACAACACATCATCTTTGTTGAGTGAATGCAATTTTGACGGAAACTTTTCTTTCACAGAGACATCTCGTGCTCCTTGCAGAATTAAATTCATCGTTTAGCAAACTCGAGCAAACTAGGCCCAAAAGCAGGCAACTTATTTTTCTAGTATAAAACAAACACAAGAAAAGTATTAATGTAAGAAATATTATTTATTCTGTTTCCACCCTTTGTTTACTAATTGATTAAGCCACCCAATTAGTCTAATGTTACCTAGCACCAAGCAACAAATAAGCAGCATTTTATATCTACCAGTCTTCATGAATCCATAAAACCCTTATGTGCACCTAGAATAGTAGAAATGACATCACACAGACAAGGAAAGCAAAATAAGCACATGCTTCTTTTAAATCTGCTGCAGTTTAATAATGACAAAAACGAAAACGACAAATTAATTTATTAATTTTGCACGAACAAAAGATGCAACATTTATGCACATTTATGAGCACACGTGTTACCAACCCCATGTGTAAAGTTTAATCTAGGTTGTGTTAGCATAACACATCACAAATCATTAATATTATTATTTATGTTATGGAAATGTGACTGCACGAGTTTAAACAGATTTCTGTTTTCTATCTCGCTCCATCAGTTGCGCCCCCCCCCAGCAGGCCTCTGTACATGGCACCCCCTGCACCGCACCCGAAGGCCTCGGAGAGACTCGATCCGCTTTAAAAACAAAAGCGAACAGAGATATTTTCTCACCTATTCGAATTAAAATGTTCTCATTAGTTAAAGTTTGAAAAGTGTAGTAATGAGGGGCCCCCGCCATTTATATGGAAAAAGACACGGTGCTAAAGAGGGGGGGCCGGGGAGGGGGGGTATTAACTTTTACTTTAGCTGTTTCATATCGTAAAATTCTCACGTCTACAAACTCGCTGGTGCCTTGTACACAGATTTCTTTTTGCATCTTGAAAAGCTTTAAAAGAGAAACCACATGAAAGCGGCAGAGTGTGTAAAAGGGGGGGGGGTCCTGTCCCCCCCCCGGGTTTAATGTGCGAGAGAGAGGGAGCTAGAGGGAGTAAGAAGATAGAGAGGGAGAGAGTTAGAGTGAGAAAGACAGAGAGAGAGGGAGCTAGAGTGAGAAAGACAGAGAGGGAGCTAGAGGGAGTAAGACAGAGAGAGGGAGACGGAGGTAGCTAGAGGAAGTAAGACAGAGAGAGAGAGAGGGAGCTAGACAGAGGGAGTTAGAGGGAGTACGATAGAGAGAGAGGGAGCAAGACAGAGAGAGAGGGAGCAAGACAGAGAGAGAGGGAGCTAGAGGGAATAAGAGAGAGGGAGCTAGAGGGAGCAAGACAGAGTGAGAGGGCGCTAGAGGGAGTAAGACAGAGAGAGAGGGAGCAAGACAGAGAGAGAGGGAGACAGTGGGAGCTAGAGGGAGTAAGGCAGAGAGAGAGAGGGAGCTAGACAGAGACAGAGGGAGCTAGAGGGAGTAAGACAGAGAGAGAGGGAGCTCGAGGGAGCTAGACAGAGAGAGGGAGCTAGAGGGAGTAAGACAGAGAGAGAGGGAGCTAGAGGGAGCTAGACAGAGAGAGGGAGCTAGAGGGAGTAAGACAGAGAGAGAGGGAGTCAGAGGGAGCTAGATGGAGCAAGACAGAGAGAGAGGGAGCTAGACAGAGAGAGCGAGCTAGAGGGAGTAAGATAGAGAGAGAGGGAACTAAAGGGAGTAAGACAGAGAGAGAGGGAGCTAGAGGGAGTAAGAGAGAGAGAGGGAGCTAGAGGGAGGAAGACAGAGAGAGGAGCTAGAGGGAGTACGACAGAGAGAGAGGGACCTAGAGGGAGTAAGACAGAGAGAGAGGGAGACAGAGGGAGCTAGAGGGAGCAGGAGAGAGGGAGCTAGAGGGAGCTAGACAGAGAGAGGGAGCTAGAGGGAGTAAGACAGAGAGAGAGGGAGCTAGAGAGAGTAAGACAGCGAGAGAGGGAGCTAGACAGAGAGAGGGAGCTAGAGGGAGTAAGATAGAGAGAGAGGGAGCTACAGGGAGCTAGAGGGAGCAAGACAGAGAGAGGGAGCTAGAGGGACCAAGCCAGAGAGAGAGGGAGCTAGAGGGGTTAAGGCAGAGAGAGAGGGAGCTAGGCGGAGCAAGACAGATAGAGAGGGAGCTAGAGGGAGCAAGACAGAGAGGGAGCTAGAGGGAGTAAGAGAGCGGGAGCTAGAGGGAGTAAGACAGAGAGAGAGGGAGCTATAGGGAGTAAGACAGAGAGAGAGGGAGCTAGAGGGAGTAAGACAGAGAGGGAGACAGAGGGAGTGAGAGAGGGAGCTAGACAGAGAGAGGGAGCTAGAGGGATTAAGATAGAGAGAGAGGGAGCAAGACAGAGGGAGAGGGAGCTAGAGGGAGTAAGAGAGAGAGAGGGAGCTAGCGGGAGCTAGACAGAGAGATGGAGCTAGAGGGAGTAAGACAGAGAGAGAGGGAGCTAGAGGGAGTAAGACAGAGAGAGGGAGACAGAGGGAGCAAGACATAGAGAGAGGGAGCTAGACAGAGAGAGGGAGTAAGACAGAGAGAGAGTGAGCTAGAGGGCTCTTGACAGAGAGGGAGCTAGAGGGAGTGAGAGAGAGGGAGCTAGAGGGAGCAAGATAGAGTGAGAGGGAGCTAGAGGGAGTAAGACAGAGAGAGAAAGCTAGAGGGAGCAAGACAGAGAGAGAGGGGGCTAGAGGGAGTAAGAGAGAGAGAGGGAGCTAGAGGGAGTAAGAGAGAGGGGGCTAGAGGGAGTAAGACAGAGAGAGGAAGCTAGAGGGAGTAAGACAGAGAGAGGGAGCTAGACAGAGAGAGAGGGAGCTAGAGGGAGTAAGAGAGAGAGTGGGAGCTAGAGAGAGTAAGACAGAGAGAGGGAGCTAGAGGGAGTAAGACAGAGAGAGAGGGAGCAAGAGGGAGTAAGACAGAGAGAGAGGGAGCTAGAAGGAGTAAGAGAGGGAGAGAGGGAGCTAGAGGGAGTAAGACAGAGAGAGAGGGAGCTAGAGGGAGTAAGACAGAGAGAGAGGGAGACAGAGGGAGTAAGAGAGAGAGTGGGAGCTAGAGAGAGTAAGACAGAGAGAGGGAGCTAGAGGGAGTAAGACAGAGAGAGGGAGCTAGAAGGAGTAAGAGAGGGAGCTAGAGGGAGCAAGACAGAGAGAGGGAGCTAGAGGGAGCAAGACAGAGAGAGGGAGCTAGAGGGAGTAAGACAGAGAGAGAGGGAGCTAGAGGGAGTAAGGCAGAGAGAGAGGGAGCTAGAGGGAGTAAGACAGAGAGAGAGGGAGACAGAGGGAGCTAGAGGGAGTAAGACAGAGAGAGGGAGCTAGAGGGAGTAAGACAGTACCTAGCACCGTACATTTCCGACAGAGGTGGTCCATGCGGTAAGTCGTGAGGGGGTGACACCATGAGTTACCCGCACCGGGTGACACCAACCCCAGTGACGCCACTGAAAGGAAGTCTGCAATAGCTACGAGAGCCATCCCTTCATCAGGTAAGGAATCCAAGGGTTTTAACACAACTAGGAAGTGAATAGTGTCTTGTACGACTTGTAACACTGGGGAGGAAATGGAGAAGCTGGTAAAGCACCTGCCAGAGGCTCACAGTAAATGCAGATCAAGTTGGATGCTGGTGGCAAAACCATCATCCAACAATGTCTCAATGGAAGTCAGTGAAAGGATACAATTTAATGAGTAAATAAATTATAGGAAAACAAAATAAGTAATCCCACCTTTTGGTCTTAAGCGCAATTATATTTTCAACAAAGGCATACAATTATGCTTTTAAGGCTTATAATGTATTATCAATCATGCTTTTTAAAGTTGTGTACTAAGTGCAAGGTGAACACATTGTGCTTGTGAAGAAATATTTAAACGGCGCAAGCGAAACACTTGAAAAAAGTAAAACAGCATTTTGGAATATTTTGAAGAATTATTATGCATGAACCTTTTCATTACACTGCAGGCAGTGCAAATTCATGTAATAATTAGCAATCCTAATTTAGATAGTAGAAGTAGTCGGTGTTCTGACCTTCATGACTTAGGTCATCATCAGGACAAGAGTGACACAAAGAAGATTGCTGCATAATGAGGGAGAAATTGGAATTAAACCTGGTATCAATTAACTTGAGCCAATGTAAGATAGCAAAAGGGATGTGTGTTAAGGTACCTGAACTAAATGCAAGGCACCTAGAGAGAAAGGGAGGGAAGAGAAGTTGGGGGGACTTTAGCCACTCCTATTGTTACTCCTGACCATGAAGGTCGAAACGCTGTTGACTTGTACCAGCTAAATTGGGATTGCTAATTATGACATGATTTTGCACTATCTTCCAGAGGTTGGCGACACCATGTATACACCTATTCTACACTCCTGCAAACACAAAAATACAATACTTTGCCTCCAGGTACCCACACCTACAGTCCATGGGCAGCGCACTATGGGTGAACTGGTCAGGGATATTTGCCTCTGTTTTTTCACCTCCCCCCACTTCACCTATGTGATGGGATGAGGAAAATGTGGCAGACCGAAGACGGCTGAAATGCCAGAAACCGGTCCTCGGTAGCTTCTTTGCGGTCCAGGGAAGGCATGGCTTGGCAGTTCGGGCTGGACTGTTCCCATGAGGCACAGGGTCAGACTGATTTGCATATGGCCATGTCTGAACTGGGGTGGCAGAGTGGGCTAAAGAACGGTGATGTATTAAACCCAGATCAGTTGACTGGGGGTGAGTGCTTGTATTGTCAACGCTCCGTCCATCAATTCCTTTGGTTTTTCTTTGTTCGCCATAAGTTGGCAGGGTATGCTCAGACGTGAGTCCCTTGCTCACTTTGCCACTGGATTCAAGCAAGCCGGGCTGAAGACGGCTGAAATGCCAGAAACCGGTCCTCGGTAGCTTCTTTTCAGTCCAGGGAAGGCATGGCTTGGCAGTTCGGGCTGGACTGTTCCCATGAGGCACAGGGTCAGACTGATTTGCATATGGCCATGTCTGAACTGGGGTGGCAGAGTGGGCTAAAGAACGGTGAGGGATTAAACCCAGATCAGTTGACTGGGGGTGAGTGCTTGTATGGTCAACGCTCCGTCCATCAATTCCTTTGGTTTTTCTTTGTTCGACATAAGTTGGCAGGGTATGCTCAGACGTGAGTCCCTTGCTCACTTTGCCACTGGATTCAAGCAAGCCGGGCTGAAGACTGCTAATTTGCCAGAAACCGGTCCTCGGTAGCTTCTTTCCGGTCCAGGGAAGGCATGGCTTGGCAGTTCGGGCTGGACTGTTCCCATGAGGCACAGGGTCAGACTGATTTGCCTATGGCCATGTCTGAACTGGGGTGGCAGAGTGGGCTAAAGAACGGTGATGGATTAAACTCAATTCAGTTGACTGGGGGTGAGTGCTTGTATTGTCAGCGCTCCGTCCATCATTTCCTTTGGTTTTTCTTTGTTCGCCATAAGTTGGCAGGGTATGCTCAGACGTGAGTCCCTTGCTCACTTTGCCACTGGATTCAAGCAAGCCGGGCTGAAGACGGCTGAAATGCCAGAAACCGGTCCTCGTCGCTTCTTTCCGGTCCAGGGAAGGCATGGCTTGGCAGTTCGGGCTGGACTGTTCCCATGAGGCACAGGGTCAGACTGATTTGCATATGGCCATGTCTGAACTGGGGTGGCAGAGTGGGCTAAAGAACGGTGATGGATTAAACCCAGATCAGTTGACTGGGGGTGAGTGCTTGTATTGTCAACGCTCCGTCCATCATTTCCTTTGGTTTTTCTTTGTTCGCCATAAGTTGGCAGGGTATGCTCAGACGTGAGTCCCTTGCTCACTTTGCCACTGGATTCAAGCAAGCCAGGCTGAAGACGGCTGGAATGCCAGAAACCGGTCCTCGGTAGCTTCTTTCCGGTCCAGGGAAGGCATGGCTTCGCAGTTCGGGCTGGACTGTTCCCATGAGGCACAGGGTCAGACTGATTTGCATATGGCCATGTCTGAACTGGGGTGGCAGAGTGGGCTAAAGAACGGTGATGGATTAAACCCAGATCAGTTGACTGGGGGTGAGTGCTTGTATTGTCAACGCTCCGTCCATAATTTCCTTTGGTTTTTCCCTGTATAAAGTAGGCCATGCGTACACCTCTGTAAGCTTGCACATAACCGCAGTTGCAGTGTACCTACAAAATATACAACATCCATCTCTGTTTAGGGTTTCTGTCAATAAATGCTTCATTGAGAGTCTTAAAAGTGTAAAACCTCCAAAGACATTGCCTGCACCTGTCTGGAACCTGAACTGTATCCACACATGACTTATGGGTCCTCCTTTTGAGTCACTACTTTTGTGTGATCTACAGTTCTTGTCTTGGAAGGTGGCTTTTCTAATAGCAATATCTTCCCTCAGACTTACTGGAGAGCCCTTACGGTGCAAGAACCATTCATTCAAGGTCATACTGATAGGGGGGTTCTTTGTACCAACCCCAAGTTTGTACCTAAAGTTTTCACTTTTTCTATAAACCAGACCATTGAGCTTCTCGTTAAAATAAAAAGGGTGCTTACTTATATTATAATAATCAAACTAAGCGTTGTAGGATGTCTAATAAACTTTCCGTAGCCTTCACAAAGCCTACCAGGGGGCTTGCCATGTTTAAAACAGGCATTGCTAGATGGATAGTTAAGTGCATACCAACGTGGTAAGCGAACACAGCGCATATGGTCCCAGTGCCTGCTATAGCCCACTCAACCCTCAAAAAGGGGTCCACGGTAGCCTTTTGAGTACATCCCTTTAAAAGATACTTTCAAGGCTGCTACTTAATCAACGCCACACACCTCAAGCTTTGTTGTGTAGACGTCTTAGCACGTCAAGAAGCGCTAGTTGACCAAACTGTGTTATGCACTCTGTTTCAAACATCTGCATCATCTGCTTGCTAGCCACTGCTTTGAAGGACTGCTTTATAGTCTGTGCAGAACATGTGTATCTATAGCCATGCATGCTGTGACCAGAAAACGCTGCGTACTCTGTAACCATCTGTTCAAAGCACATAGTGCTGTAGGATGTCATTTAACATTTCATGAGTGATGTAATGTGTGAGGTCATAAGCAGTGCATGGTGGCGCGCAAATAATAATTAGCTTATTGAACTAAAACTGAAGAAGTACACTGAATTTATGTTTTTTAAAAGTTAGTTTTTGTGTTATTTTAACACCTAACTATAACGTCACTTTAAGCTTTGTTTTTAGAGTTAATAGATTTATAGACACAAACACACGTCTTAAAATCTAATCTTTATTTGTATCTGATAGAGACTTCTAGTCACAGATTCCTTACCTTAGAATTATCCCCAGGTGTCAGACTGGATCTGGAAATTTTTCTTTTGCAGGTACCCTATGAGCTGGTAGATGCCATTATTCAGCTCTGTGTGTAGTCATCTACGCAGAAAAGTGAAGTGCGCTGTGCCTATACAGGCACCACCACAGTGCCCTGACATCAGTTCTTTTCTTTTTTGCACCGTCGGCACAGATCCAGGAAGAGCTACCCCATGGTCAATTTTTGACTGTCTTTTCTCAATGTTTTGTCAAAGATTTTTGAGGGTTTTTCCTTCTGGTGTGGTAAAAAATGTCATTGAAGAAAGCCTGCTTCAACCCCCTGCGGCGCAAGTCACGCTCTATGTCAGTGATGGACCCGCACCTTGTGTGCCTCTGGTGCCTTGAACACGACCACAACCTGAAGGACTGCTCTGATTGCCATGCCATACACACACAGTCCTTGCAGGAGCGATCCCGAAGTCGCGACAGTCCAGATCCTGGTTGAGAGGAAGTTCCCGGGAGCGGTCACGGAGTCCGAGAAGCTGGTCATACTTGAAGTCTTCCGGTCTTTCGGGTAAGTCCCGACACAAGAAGAAGAAAAAGTCAAAGCGTGCTTCAACTTCGCTCTGTTTGTCGGTCGATGAGACAAGGGAGTGTCTTAAGGCCTGGCTCCACAGTTGACCACCTAGGTAGGCTGCGAGCCTCCCTGAATTTCCTGGCATTGGAGCGGCGCCCCTCCAACTAATTCGATTTGATGTATAATTTTATATAGCCCTCAAATGCGCTGAGGCATCTTGGCGCTGCTGTCGTACTAATCAGAGGAGAAAATGTTGCAAAAATATGATTACTCTTTATCGATTGAAGAGCCAGGTCTTTATTGATTTCTGAAACCATAGGAAATTTGGGCATTTCCTTAGGTTAGCAGGAAGGTCGTTTCATAGCTTAGTGGTCCTAAGGACAAAACTCCTACCTCGCCATGTGGCACATTTGACCTGCAGTAATACTAAGCGCTTTGCATCAGAGGACTGAGCGTCCTCTGAGGGTTATACCAGACAAATTTGTTTTGAAGGTAAAGAGATCCGACACTGTGCAGTGCCTTAAATGCAATACAGAGTGCCTTGCATTCCAATCTTCTTGCTACCGGGAGCCAATGTAATTTGATCAAGACCTGTGACGCTGATTGATATTTTGGAATTCCTGCAAGAAGCTGGGCAGAGGCATTCTGCAGCATCTGTAGTTTTTGAAGGGATTTTTATTCGGATGCAGATTAAAAGGGCATTTCCATAATCTAGTTTAGCTAAAACTAAATTGGAGACCACCATTTTTTGAAGGTCCAAAGGAATGTAGGGACCGATCATTCTGATTATTTTTAAAGTAAGGAACACTGATGAGGCAAGGGTGTTAACCTGGTCTTCGTAGTGAAGTTTGCCATCAAAGAGAATTCCTCGATTCCTTCCTTTCTATACTGGTGTAGGTGGTACCCCCATCTCCTGTGGCCACCATCTTAGTGCCTGGAAAGACTTGCCATTACCAAAAAGAAGAATCTCAGAGCTTTTTGAGGCTATGTACCTCATATTTGTGTGGTCCGTACCCTCTGGTGCGTCTTCGGGCTCTACTAGTTACACACCAGTGGCTCCAGCACCAGTCAGGCCCCAGGGGTCTACAGATGGATCCGGATCTGCACCAGTGAGGCCATTGCCGACCCTCCACTGTCCTGAGGCCGATGCACCCATGGCCTGGCTGGTGCCACCATCCCTGTTTACTGCCCTGACTCCAACATGGAGCTGGATGGGCGTCAACTATACATACTCAGACGCCGACTGGAGCCATGCTCTATTCCTAAGGGGTAGGACTCAGGGAAGCATGGGAGGGATCACTGGAGCCTTATGACTCCTTGGATAGGTTTGAGTATCAGGGTGAATTCAGCGGACTAGACACTTCTCCAGATACTGCCATGCTTTCTTCCCCTACCAGAGGAGGAAGCCTCATTCACAACAGTGGTGCGGAGAGTGACAGAAGTACTGGACCTCAGCTTGCCCTCTTTAGCAGTCAAGATTAATGTCTTGATGGAAGTGCTTCAACCAGGAGTGTCTCCTTCTGAACTGCTTCTCCCATTCAACAAACAACTTACTTATGTCCTGCTTGGAACCTAGTTCAAGCCCGGCCCGGGCTCCCCTGTGAACAGGAAAATGTCCTCCATCACTGCCCCACTCCAGGGGACCCACATTCCTCACGGAACTCCCTACCACAAAGAGAATGGTGGTCCAAACCTCCACTTTGCACGTAAATCCTGGCGCATATCCAACCACCCTGCCAGATCGAAATCCAAGAGGTAGGCCTATTTAGGCAAGGAAATGTTTTCTCCCACCCGCCTGGCATTGCGGTCAGTGAACACTGCATGTCTTTTTGTCCTCTATTCCCACGCTCTGTGAGCTTAGTTGCACAGTTGCTGATTACGGTCCTGGAGGAGGCCTAGGCTTTTCTCTCCCAGGCTGTTGCCAATGGACCGCCATCTGTGAGAGGTGGAGATCAGAGGACTGTGGTCTCCGGCGGACTCCGGACTCCACATCCACCTGTTGGAGCTCCAAGTAATTCATTTGGCATTGAAAGACTTTCAATCCACTATCTAGGGAAGGCTAGTGAAGGTGTTCACAGACAACACCACCGTCATTTGGTACTGCAACAAGCAGGGCGGGTGGGGTCATGGACCCCTTGGCAAGAGGCCCTGTGTCTCTGGATATGGTTTGAACAGCAGGGTATATCCTGGGTGCTTCAACATCTGGTGAACTCTCTGAACACAGAGCGTACAAACTCATTTGCAGATGACTCGTGGATCGCAAATGGCATCTCCATTCGGAGGTGGTGCGAGGTCTGTTTGAGCAGTGGGGAGAGCCTTGGTTAGATCTGTTTGCCAGAGATGAGAACACGCAATGTCAGCAGTTCTGCACCCTGGAAATTCCAAGGCAGCTCTCAGTTGGAGAGGCTTTTTGTCTTGAGTGCAGCTCACGCCTCCTGTATGCATTTCTGCCCATACCACTCCTGTCCTGAGTTCTCAAGAAGATCAGGAATGACCAGGCCCAAGTCATCCATGTGGCTCCGGATTGGGTACAGAGAGTCTGGTATCCTGAGCTGTTGAGCATGGCAATTGGTCATCCAATCAGGCTGCCCTTTGGAAAAACTGATCCAGCGGAAGGCCAGGGATGAACACTTCACAAACAAATATTTCAATGGGGCCCGTACACATTTACCCAAATGCTCAACCACACTCCCTGTTAAATCCGCTAGGGTCAGCAGGGGAGGTTTCTTCACCAGAACCTGTCAACGCTCCTCCTTCTTGCATGGAGATTGAGCAGCGACATGTGCCGGATTTTGACCTTCCTCCCGAAGTCTGTAACGTTATCTTGGTAGGAAGGCATCCCTCCACCAAGACGGTTTACGCCTGCCTTTGGGCAAACTTTGTTCCATGGTTTACAGAAGGACAAACTGATCTCCTTTCTGCCCCCCTTCTCAGGTTTTCCTGTTATTCCTTTCCCTTGCCCAGCAGGGCTCTGCTCTGAGCACTCTGAAGGGCTATATCTCAGCTATTTCAACTTTTCTGCAGTCGCCTGATCAGCAATCTCTCTTCAAATCCCCTATTGTACATAGGTTTTTGAAAGGTTTACAACATTTGCTTCCACCTTTGCCCTTTATTGTGCCCCAGTGGGACCTCAATCATATCCTCACTTTCCTTTGTGCTCCCTTTGGGCCTTGCACAGTTGTCCTCTCAAACTACTAACCATCTAGACGGCCTTCTTGATGGCAAAAACATCTGTCCGGAGGGTCAATGAGCTTCAGGCCTTGTCATCCAATCCTCCTTATTTGAACATCTACCTAGATAAACTGGTGCTTTCTACAAGAGCTTCATTTCCCCCGCAATGGTGACTCTATTTCACGTAGGCAAATCCATCTCTTTGCCTCAGCTTTACACTCCACCTCATTCCTCCAAGGAAGAGGAGTGACTTCACTGTTTGAACCCAAAATGAGAATTGTCGTTCATTGATTGCGCACAAGAGTTCTGAGTGGACATCCAACTCTTTGTGAGGTATGTTGGAGTGAAGAAAGGATGGCTGTACAGAAGAGCTCCATCTCACAGTGGATCGGCTCTATTAAAATCTGATATGCATTGGCTAAGAAACAACTCCCTGAGGGTTTGCATGCTCATTCCACCTGGGCTAAAGCTGCAACCACTGCTTTGGCTCATGAAGTTCCAGTGCCGGATTTTGCCAGGAAGCAAATTGAACTTCCCTGCACACACTTTCCAAACACTCTTACCTGGACAGTCAGGTCCATAGGAATGGGCACTTTGCCCATTCGATCCTGTCTGCAAGACTTCCTTTTGTGAAATTTGTCCTCAGACCCACATCTGGGGAGGTACTGCTTGGGTATCTATTCTAAGGTAAGGAATCTGTGGCTAGAAGTCTCTAGCAGATGAAAAAGTTACTTACACTCAGTAATGTCTTATTTGGTAGAGACTCTATTTAGCTGCTGATTTCTTACCGACCCACCCATCCTACCAGGTCTGAAACGGATTTGTAGAATCAGCGCTTTCGTCTTTCTGGGCTCTAGTTTTCCACACCAGTTGTCAATGTACTTTGTGGCACCTTGATTCTGGCATGGTAAGTAATGGACATCAGCGCGCTGGGGTGGTGCCTATCTAGGCACAGAGCACACCACTTCCAGCGCGGACAGTGCCGAAGATGCCACATGGAGCTTAATGTTGCCACCTACCTGCGCACAGGGTTACAGCTCAAAAATAAAATCCGGATCCAGGCTGACGGCTGGGGATAATTCTAAGGTAAGGACTCTGTGGCTGAATAGTCAGATAAGTAACTTGTTCATTATGTAGTTTCTTTTGAGGGCATGTTTGTGGAGATGTGTATTTGTATATTCACTATCGAAGTGTTTGTTTTTATTTCTTGATTCATTTAATATGTTATCAAATTATAAATAAATATATAGAGGCTAATTTACTTCTATTGTGCCATAGACTCGAATATATGAGTTATGGGAAAATAAAGTTATTGTAAAAAAAAAAATTGAAAAGTTATTTTACAATCATTATTACCACATGCTATAGATTGCAGTAGCCTCGCTTCTGAATTGTTTTGACAAGTGTAAAAACGTTTACATTAATTATATAGGCTTGGTGACGGAGCAAAGACTTTTTAAACATTCCACTCTGCACAGCAGAACCAAACATGGGCTACCCCTACTCCCTTAATTGCATGAAATAGATCTTTAAATTTCACAATTCTGTGAGAGCATTTTGAGAGATATAGTTTGAATAGCAACTGATTAAAATCATACGGTTTCAATAGAAATGTTTAAAAAATACCTATTTGCACTGAACTTCACATTGATTTAAATAATTTGAGCCCACATGTATGAGGGAACCATTTTTGGGAGTTCCTAGCTGCAACGTTTTGCGACTCGCAATTAGGAAGTCGCAAAATGCACTATACATGTGTATTTATGGCACATTTAGAGATTCCTAATGGTGTCCCAAGAGACCTACTTCATCAATATTCATGAGGTAGGTCGCAATTTTCGACCCACTGGAAATTGCTAAAAACACAAAGATGGTGGCCTGCTGGGGACAGCAGACCACCATGTCTGTGTTTGCTTTTAAATAAAGCAACTTTTTAGGTCGAGTCTGGGCAGTGCAAGCGCTGATCTGCAATACATGCTGTATTCAGGTAGGGACTTGAAGTGCTGCCCAGTCTCCACCCATATTTTTTATTGGCTTGTGTCATTGTCCACTGGAAACTGTTGCTGTTCATTGGTCAATAGGCTTAGTAGTCCCTCCTTAGTACCGACTTGTCTCATTTTGTAACCTCACATGGTAATACCCCCTCTACGAGTGTTGTCACGCTGTAGGTTTTAATTACAGCCTCCCAGCACTATTTTCTCAAATAGCTTTGTCATGTCTGCTTTTGCAGGCAGGATACGCTATCTCTAATGCGTTTTAATTTTTTCTATATTTTATAGCATAAGCGCCGAGCACATGTGCAATACAATAGAGCTCGCATTTGCGAGAGTTTAAGCTATTGACGTTGTAAATGTTAATGCCTTTTATTTATCTGTTTTAAAAGCAACACATAAATAAAAGGCATTTTCATTTGCAATGCCAATAGCTCAAACTCTCGTAAATGCAAGAGTTATTACATTGTAAATGCTTGTTCATTTTTAAATGCAGCCCGTTTTCCTTAAAGGAAAAGGTGATGCCTTTCAAAAAGAAAATTGAAATGTTTCAGTTTAATTTTTTAAGAGTAGGCAGTGGCCTATGGGACCACTGCTTTCTCCTAAAAAACGTTTTCGCTACTATTCCCAAAGGGAAAAGGGTCCCCTGGTGACCCCTTCTCCTTTGCGACTAGCTCACCATCTACTTGAAGTAGGCGGTAAAATGCGCCTGTTTTGCAACCGCATTCTGGTCGCAAAACATTCATAATCCCCCTGTGACTCTCTATTAGGAAGGAACGCCCTTGACACGCCCTTCCTAATACCGCCTTACAAACCCTATTTTGCGAGTCGGTAATAGGTTACTGACTCTCAAAATAGGGTTAGTACATGCCAAAAGGCTCTTCAGTGTTCGCAAACTGCCCGATTCACCATTCGTGACTGCTGAAAATGTGGCCCTTGGTTTGAACTACATTTTATTCGACCCAAATTAATTGGATTATTCATCACGAGGTTTGCACCGTCAGGTTTTCAATGGTGATGTTGTTTCACATTCACATTCCTTAACCGTGGATAACTGAAATTATCTGTTTATATTTTATAGGAAGGTGATCTTACTATTTATTATGAGATGGAAAAGGGGGAAATGACTTCTTCCAGGGGTATTGTCGAAGTATGTCCTGACACTCACAGGTATGAAACAAATTAGTCATTGTAATCAATATGTCCTTATTGTTGTGTTTGTCGGCGCTTTCATATATTGAGTATTATCCACAGAAACGGTTGCTTTTCTTATTCAAGTTTTAGTAACATTAGTAAAGGGTTGATGGAATTGGGTTGGTTGTATTTTGAATAGGTACTACAGAAATTTCAACCTACCTATATACTAAAATCAAAAATTAACCACCTCTATATCCTGAAGGTAAGTATACGTAGGGAAGTATAGATGTACTCTTTCACATCTACTTATCTTGATGATATAGTGCAAGTTTATATAGTGGATTCAATAGATGAAGTCTATTTTTAAAAATATTTTGATATCACACCATGAGTGGTTAACATTGCTGAATTAATGTTTTAAGCATCATGAGCTCCCATTATGATTTTGCCAGATTTTGATGTGCTGATAATGGAACCCAGAATTTTGATTCTCATATTAACATGACTAGAGAATCTGGATTTCATTAAAGACATGGAGGCTGACATTATGCATTATTCCTTTAATGCAGTCCAAGCAGCCGCTTACATCACAATATTAAAAGGTTCCAGAATAGAACAATAGCGACACATGAAAGGCATGAGCCATCAACAATCTGCCTCTTTTAAATGTGGAGGTAAATAAGTTCATGAAACTTGAAACATCAAAACGATCTTCTGATAAGCAGGATGAAGGAGAAGGAAGAACGAAGGTAAAACCAAAGGCCAGACGACATACAGTTAAGGAGCGTTACCTGAAAAGAGAAAGAAGTAAATGTCTCTTGAATGTAAAAAATAGTTTCAAGCTTATCGAGCTAAAAGGAACAAGAGATGAAACAAGCACTGTTAATAAAAAGTACAGTAATAAACTGTAACAAAAACAGCATTTAATCATTGCAAGACCACCAAGGGGTGGGATGGGAGGGATAATGTCAGCCTCCATGTCTTTATTGAAATCCAGATTCTCTAGTCATGGTAATATGAGAATCGCAATTTCATTACAAGAACGGAGGCTATATTATGCATGTTGGTAGCTTTCTAAAACAACATCAGACATATGTTCAATAGGCTTGCAATAATGACGTGCAGAGGTGCTAGCACTTTTGACCAGTCAGCAGCTTTGAGAATGTCGTCCATTTTACCTCCAGACCAGAGAGATTTACTGGCCATAGCACCCCTCTAAGGGAGTGAGTTTGAAATGTATTTAAGTCAATACCTGCTAAAGTCATAAGTCTTTAAAAAAAAAAAAAAACATTATATTTCCTTTTATTTTCATATATAAAACAAAATAAAACAAAGACGTATCTGGGACATCACACTCGGTTACAATGATCAGCAAAAATTTGGGATATCTATAAACAATGTGTGGGGCCAACGAGACACCGATGCGTAAATCATTCAATATTGGCGCGACTGCATACAATTAAGCTGCGTTAGATGCGCTACGGTGCTCAGTCCCCGTCACCCACCAGGACAGGATAAAGAAAGGCGTATCGCCCCTAGATCCGAAAAAGTACAGTCAGGATAATCAACAAAAATATACTCGCCACAGCCTACACTAACTATACTAACACCCATCCCCCCACCCTCCATATGGCTTTCGCCGAACCCCAACTAGCAGTGTGCCTGTCGCCCCATCTAACTAAATACTAAAAAATAGAAAATGGAGGAGGGCACATTCGTACATGCCGCCGGTCCCCCCTCCCCCCTGCCAGAACTAAGAATCCCCAGGAGTAAAACCACGAATCTATAAAGAAGCAAATATATTACTCAACAGGGGAAACTGTAAAACCGCGCCCAACCTCCCACAAGAATCACGGTAGCCAATCCCACATCCATCAATACCACAATGTCAAATCCAGGCAATAAGTCTTATCTTTGTCCCTTCCGATCGGACGCGTGCACCCCTTCCGGACGAATCGCTGCCTCCACAGGATAGTCAAAGTACAAGAAAAGCGCAGCAAAGTTCAAACTGAGGCGAAGCCAAGCAGTAATGTCACTGAGAACACCAGCAGGTCCGAAGACTCTCCCAACCACCATGAACTCCCAAAGTTGTTTCCTCCGCCATCTCAGTGGAACTGGCGGATAGGGGAGGGACGCGGTTTCAAGCCCAAAACAGTTCTCAGCAGAAGTTTCCGGAAAGGGGGCATCGATTAGACCTCCCACAGTCAGCAATGATAGTAAGCTTGACCTTCCTTTTAAAGCACCGATCTCGTTCTTATCGGCCATCACATCAGCCAGCGGCTCCGACACCTCTCGTCGCACGGGGCCGTCTTCCTCTCTCGAAATGGCTATCGTTGGTACCTCAAGTTGCCTCATTCCTTATAATGGAGCAGGGCCCGTTCCAATACGCCCATTTGCAAACAAACGGGCTATCAATTTGCGGATAAGGGCATCCACATGAGTATGGAGAGCCCCAATGGCAGCCAGCACCATTCGTAGTGACGGTCCACTCTCAGTCCGCTCCACAGCTTCTAGCCCGATATCGACCATATTCACGTCCCCCAGAAAGCTCGGTCTTCCCGGGGGGAGAGTCAATAGTGGAACGGACAATAGCAGAGGGGGACTCAACGTTCACTGCTGTTTCGGTCTGCGTTCCGTCACCGCAAGCGAAGATCCCAACCCGGCGAACGCCGGCGAGGGGGCATCCGGGCCACCGGATCCGGGACCTCCGCCCACAGCCTCAGTCGAGCTTCGTCACCCCTCCTTCAATGTTTGCAAACTCGGCAGACCGCCATCAAAATCGGGCCAAGAAAACCTCCCCAGAAATAGACCGGACCCTGCCACACACCCACGGCCGATGTTGTTCAACTGGAGCCCGGGAGGGCCATTACTCGAGACCCCGGCTCCTAAGCTGGGCTAGGCCGCAAACTTTAACACGACGTAACTCGGTCCACCCGACCGGTAGAAATCTCGGGATCGCACCATCGAGCTGCCGTCTGGTTTATACACACGGAGGTAGGGCGCAAACACAGGATAAATTATAGGAACATCTGGCAGGAGACGGAGGTCGGCGGAGCCGGGAGCCTAGGCAGCCAGCTTATTCGGTAACGTAGCTCCTCGGTGAGTCATAACAGTTTTAATTGGTTAACATCCTGAGGGCGAAGAGCAAACATTCTGCGATCATACTCTCTCATGCAGTCCGCAACGCAAAGTTTTGGACATAATTCAAAACGTGGGTAAAAGATTGAATCAGACATATTCTTTGTTCTTCTATAAATCTCAAATTTGACTCCGAACATGTTAACCCCTTCCATGCTCATGACGGAACGGTATGTATGTATGTATGTATGTATAGGCATTTATATAGCGCACTACTTACCCGTAGGGTCCCAAGGCGCTTCGACCGCTGCGAAACCCTTCCTGGCTTCCCTGAGAGATGGTCCCTTAATGGGTATCTCCAGGGTGAGACCAGGCATCCCCGGCGGTCTGGTGGGGCCGTTAGTGAAGATGAGGCAAGCTAATGCCCAGAGTTGCCGAGTGTGATCGCTGATCAGAGTGGGCACCGAGGCGAGAGAATTATCGAGTCCGCTGACCCTGGTCCAGAAACCTGCCGCGCCGGGAATCGAACCCTGGTCCCGGGCCGTCCTCTGCTCTCGGGTCTGCCGCCTCTAACCAGTGAGCCACACTACTTCACGTCATCAGCGTCGGTGCTCCGGTGCTGATGACGGAACATTTCCGTCATGAGTCAATGTGATTTATGACCCTTCAGCACTGCAGCGAAATTCGCGCAGCACTGAAGGGGTTAAAAGATATATTCATAGTCTCCAGGGCTTTGACATCAGAGACCCTTCTGCATGAGATTAGGCATAGTAGAGTAGCCAGCTTAATGATAAAGTTTTTTTTTATTGAGGAGATTATTAACAAGCCAGTTATTGAAAAGATCAAGGATTAGTTTGATATCCCAAAGACTTTCATATTTAGGTTTAGGAGGTCTTATTATATGAAGGCTTTTCATCACTCTACAAACAATGACATTTTTACCTAGCGTTTTACCATTAACAAGGACATGATTAGCAGAAATAGCCTATCTATAGCAATTGATAGTTCTATAACTGAGGCCTTTATCAAATTGTTTAACAAGGAAGTTATCTATGTCAACAATAGGTGCTTCCAAGAATCCAGGTTCCTTTCCAGGCACCAACGTACCCAGATTCTCCATATGTTGTTATATCTGTAGTAAGTGACTGGGACCCAAGACTCTCTGAGGAGAGTTGCAGCCGTCGCCAAAAGTCCTGAGATTTCATTGGATCTCCTGACACTCAAGGCAAGAAGGGTTAAACTCCTGTTCTGAATTAGGGGGTGAACTTCTCTTTCTACGTCTGCAAGAAGATTCTCTAGGGTGTGAATTAAGAAGCTAGTTCTAGAGTGGTGGAGAACCTTGCTTGAGATGGCCAAAAGGGAGTTATTAGGACAAGGAAGCACTAATCCTGTCTCACTATCTGAAGAACTCTCTGAATCATGGCAAAGGGAGGGAATGCGTACACCTTGGCTCCTTTCCAAGATTGTAGTAAGGCGTTGACTGCTAGAGCACCTGGGTCGGGCATCCAGCTGAACTTGTTCTCCAGTTGAAAGGTTAGTCTGCTCGCAAATAAGTCTATCTCTAGAGGGCCCCAGATTTTGTTCACGGTACTGAACACAGAAACATTCAGTTTCCAGAATCTTGAGTTCCAGTCTGCATTCGGCTTTGAGAGCGATCTTATGTTCCAGACAATAGAGCGATCCTATGTTCCAGACAACATCCAAAGTTTCTTTGCTAGATTCGAGAGGTCCGCAGATTTGGTGCGCTCATGAGGGCGTAAAGCCAAGCTGTTAGTGCTAAATAATTTATGTGGTGAGATGATTTCTCTTGTGACCATATACCACCAGTGTTCTGATTGAGACGGCAAGCTCCCCAGCCATGAAGGGTCGCATCTGATTGTAAAATAAACTCTGGTTTTGAACCAAAGATTGCTTTTCCGTTCCAAACGTCTAGGTTGTCGAGCCACCAGGCTAGTTCCGATTTGGCTTCTTGATCCACACACATCCGATCTCCGTACAAGAGGCCAGTTCTTAGGGCTCTCGCCTTTACCCTTTGGAGGGCCCGATAGTTGAGGGGACCAGGAAAGATGGCTTGGATGGAGGAGGAGAGGAGACCCGGAATCCTGGCTAGCTCTCTCAGAGATAAGTCTTGCTGTTTCAGGACGTGTCTTATTTCCTTCCTGATTTTGATAATCTTTTTTGAAGGTAGTAAAAGGAGACATTTCAATGTGTCTACTGTGAAACCTAAGAGATCCAGAGATCTGGAAGGGGACAGAATTGATTTATCTTTGTTTATGATGAATCCTAAACTTTCTAGGAGATCCATCACAGTCTTCAGGTCTTTAGCTAGTTGCGAAGGGTCTTGAGACATTATAAGAATGTCGTCTAAGTAAATGATTAAATGAATGCCACTTATTCTTAGAGATAAGGCAACAGGTCTCATGACCTTGGTGAAGCACCAAGGGGCAGAGGAGAGTCCGAAGGGGAGAGCCTGAAATTAGTAAAGGTGATTTTTCCTAGACAAATTGAAGAAAGGGTTGGTGGGATTCGGCCATAGGAATGGTGAAGTAAGCATCCTTTGGGTCTAGTTTGACTAGCCATTCTCCCTCTAGAGGTAATTCCCTCAAGAGATGGATGCCCTCCAGTGTCTGTAAACCAAATATTTGTTTAGTTCTCTTAAGTTTATGACAGGTCTCCAACCTTTGTCTTTCTTTTTTACAAGAAAGAGTTTGCTTATAAATCTTAAAGTTTCTAATGGGACCTCTATTATGACTCCTTTCTGAAGCATAGCGGAGATCTCCTCTATTATTTTTTGTAGCTCTGGAGAGAGAGGCATGTCTCTTGGGGAAGAAGTTTGTAAAGGTATGTGAGTCCAATCTATCATAAACGATTTAAAGAGTAAACTTTTGGGTTTTGCGAGGGTTCTTTATCCGCCATGTCAGTTAGTTTTGGATTTATTTTAGTCGAAACGACTCTTTGTCTTTCTGCATTAATGCTAGCGTTGGCATTACCCAGTAAAATTAATGCTCTCTGGCTTCATCACCTGCTGAGATTGGTGTTGAGAGGGGTGCCATTGATGTGGCTGTCTTCTGTCTTCAGGATCTAGGATTCTGGCTAATGGTCCCAGTACGTCGAGAACACATCTTTAGATGAGGATGGCGAGTCATCACTAAGCTCTTTGTTAAAATCAAGGTCCTCATCACTGTCCAAATCAAGGACAAATTCATCTGAATGGTCAGCTGAGATACCCTCATTTTCTGAATCAGAGTCTGTAATATAATGAGCACACCGGTCTTTTGTGCCGCTAGGGACACAAATGTAGGGACACCCAATGTAAGACGTGCTGCGGGGGACACCATCGTAATTTGTGCCGCTTAGGACACCGGAGTAAATTGTGCCGCTAGGGACACCTTTCAAATTTGAGGTGCGGGGACCTCCCTTCATGAATGAGGTCCTACGACATCCCAACTCATTTGAGGTGCTAGGACCTCCCATGGTGCTCTTAGTATAAGGCTCGGAATAATTACTTTTTTTTGCTTTTTTACCCTGGTTAATAACTGGAGGGTTGAGACAAGTTGGCCCTTGAGGGAGATAGTCTTGAAAGGGGAGGGGTCTTTTAGAGGACATACCCTCCTTAAATGTATCTAAAATACAAGATCTCATTTCCTTTTGAATTTTGCGACGTGATCCTGAGGGAACCACTCAGAACTTCTTGGGTGTTTTAGATTTAATGGGGAAAACATTTCTTCCCCTAAGGCTGCGGTTCCCAAAGTGTGCGCCGCGGCGCCCCGGTGCGCCGTGATGAGCAGCCAGGGGCGCCGCGCCGCCACGCAGGATGTGGGTGATATAAATTGCAGCCCAACATGTGGGGGTTAAAATGCCACCTTCGAAATGGTTTTGCCCAGCACAGCCATACGCATCCATGCGTACGTACGCACTCACGCGTCGTACTTAAGCTGCGTAGGCTCACCATTACTGCCTTAGCACGCTTGTACCATTGGAGGAACGCTGCTGTTGACCCCCGTGCCCTGCCCTGCCATGCCTCTCCTCTCCTCGTGGGACCCTGTTCAACTAAAATCGGTAAGCAAGCACATCTCAAACGAGGAAATGTGACACACAAACTCGTCAGCGTCAAAATATGTCCTCATTCAAATACCTCATCTCTGCACTCTCCCTATGCAGACACGTTATGCTGCCTGACTCCCCAGCACTAGCTTCCTTATTTTCTCTCCCCCTCGCCAGACCGTATTATTTCTCACCTGAATCATAATTCTCAGATAGGGGGATGGTATGCGTCATTTAAAGCAATACCGCCACCCCGAGTGTTGAAAATAAACCTGTATGGAGGCACCAGTTGTTGCTGTTATAACTGAGTCTGAAGCATAAAATTGTACTTGCCCAAATAAATTATGTATGTATCTTTGTTGCTTAACGTCCCTTATGGGTAATACATAACGGATGCATTTGCCTCGATGAGGAGGTTGCACACAGGAGCACTGTTGCCTCCTTATGAAAGATTTTGGTCCAAAAAAATATGACTAAAATGAAATCATGTAAAATCAGATGTCCTGTCTTTACCACCTACCTAAGAGAAACACTTAAATTGCAATATAATTTCGAAACACGCTGGTTTACCTCGCCAATAAATGTATTGGATCAATTAGTATTAACACGCATCTCACAGGCCCATACAACTTGTTGGGAATTACTTGTGATCCAGAAGCAAAAAAAGTCAATGAAAGCCTTTTTGCAATAAATGAGAGCCTCCAGAGATGTGGATCTGCGGAAAAGAAACAGAACATTAAAAAAAACTAAGAACGCTACCATCAGCTCATTTGCCTCATACACCAACATGCAAATCCGACTCTGAATAGGAAGGACTTGCTTGCTCCTTTTACCCAGGACAAGCAGGCAGGATGCATTTTATTGATGGATGACATCTTATCAGGTACATTACAGGAGGAAAAAGTGACGTGTGCAAGTTACAAAAACGTACAAACTACAAGTAGAGGTATAATACTGCAATAAATGGCAGACACTCAAGCACAAGAACAAACGTTATGTAGGCAATGGTGGCACTTGTAAAAATATCTAAAGCAAACAAAATGTAAGAGGTAGCAAACAGTGTTACAAGGAAAAGGGACGTGTGCATGTTACAAAATAGTTCCAAACACAGGTAGAAGGATAATACTGCAATAAATGGCAGACACTCAAACCACAAGAACACACTGGGAAGGCACTTCCATAGTCATGGAGAATATAATTTTCTGTACTGGAAGGTCTTCCTTCAGATAATAGAGAGGGTGTGAGTTAAATTTGGAAGTGTCTTTGAAGGAGGAGAACTTTGAGGTCAGTTTTGAAGGCCTGGGAGGAGGTGGTGGCTCCCGAACACATGCAGACAAAATGGGTTTTCTCTGAAAAAAAGGCCCCAAGCAGGGCGAGTTTGTCACTCCCTGGTGAAACTAGTGACTGGTAAACGGAGTGTGGCTGATCCAGGGGCCGCCATGTCCGGGGCGTCTCCGTGCAGCAATACTTTGATGAACATGCTCTCTGTTCATGACTCCAGTCTATCTGCGGCTCAAAGCTGTTCTGCTGCGCTCCCATTGTTGCTTTATGACAGGTGCCACGCACAATGCCTGAAGGCTCTTTATTAAGGATGTTATTTAGTTTTTGCACTAATGCAAGCGTTCTGTACTTGGCCCTTGATGCCCTGTTTTGGTGCTGACTGCTGTGTGGTAAGCACGTGGTTTTACCAAATGCTTTGCAGTCTATCTATCCCACACATCTCTTCACTCAATTTCAGTGGGGGAGGCATGGGCCCTCTCGACCAGTAGTAAGGCCCACCAGGATGTTGCAGATGGCTCAAGCCCCCTCCAGGAGTGAGAGGGAGGGTGGGAATGGAACCATGAATGTGGTGGGGGTATTCAGACTGGGGGGTATATTTTAATATACAGAAGTTTTTTAACTATTGTTGTGTGGTTAAAATAAATTGTGTGTAAACATATTTGGCTATTAATCTTGTATTGTTTCTCACTTAACGAGTTTTTATTAAACAACTGTTATCATCTTGTTTTGTTACAAATATGATTATAATACCTTCATTGCGTCCCAATTACTTTAAGGAAGACAACAGGAAGTACTCCTGAGGTCGGATTACATCCCGCCCACCGGTAAAAAAATGGTGGGGAGCCACGGCCAACTGCCGATTAGGTCAAGGGAGCCACTGGTCAAAAAAGTTTGGGAACCACTGCCCTAAGGGGTCAAGGATAATGTCCTTAGAGGATGATGGGAGTTCCTCTTATAGATTGTAAAATTCTTGATCATCTTCATCAAGATCAAGGACATACTTATCAGGTGTGTCTGAGGATTCTATATCATTAGATTTGTTATCTCCCATATTGTAAAGAGCTTTATGATATTTTGTGCCACTAGGGACACCCAGATGTTTTGTGCCGCTAAGGACACCCAGATGAGTTGTGCCGCTAAGGACACCCAGATAAGTTGTGCCGCTAAGGACACCTAGATGAGTTGTTCCGCTAAGGACACCCAGATAAGTTGTGCCACTAGGGACACCTTGGGAGTTTGAGGTGCGAGAACCTCCATTAGAAGTTGAGGTGCTAAGACCTCCCTGAATTGATGAGGTGCTTGGACCTTCTATATTGCTCTTATCAAAGTTTTTACTTTTCTTAAGTCTTTTACCCCTTAATTCAGTGATCTTGTCAGAGTGGAGGTTTGGAATTTCTGAGATTTTGTCCTCATCAAGGAGTGACCTTTTAGAGGACATGATCTGACTTAAGGTCTCAAACATGCAGGACCTCAATTCCTTATGAAGGATTTTTTGCAGGGCTTCGTTGTCTATGTTAGGAGTAGGGGCAGAAGCCTTGTCTGAGTCAGAGTCAGACATGGTATATAGGAAATGTTAACTTGTAAAAAGTGGTAAAGCCCTTTAATGAAAGATAATTAGGGAGGATTTCCCTTAATTATAGTGACCAGGTCTATAGATGAAGAAATGTCAAGAGAATAATTCCTCTCTTATTATAATGAATTTTGTTATAAAATGTTGAAAAGGCCATTCAAATGAGGATTTCCTGCAAAAAAAAAAACCCTTTTACATTTTTTTAATAAGTTTGTAAAACAATAGCAACTTGCGGATGAAATCCAAAATAGTAAAAGGTAGCGATACAGAGCCACCTTGGAGTGCGCAGCTTGCATCGGTGGAAAGAGGTGAAAAACAGGAGTTAAAAGAAGACATTAAGTAAGCTCATTATGGCATGAGGAAGTAGAACAAGGATGAAATTGAAGAATAATCGTTTACACAAAAAACTAAATAATAAAGTTCGATTAAACATCTAAAGATCTTTAAATATATTCAAACATTAGAAATAGTACATAAGCTGAAAGATAAGGCAGGTTAATCTGGTCAGTCACGCAAGGATGGGACTAGGGAAGGGGGTGTAGGGAGATCTCAGTAAATTGGAAATCGGTATAGAGGCAGAAGGAAGGGGGGTGGGGTTAAGCCACACACTAGAGAACTTCAAAATAGAGATACAAATGAATAATGGTAATGAAGGAAAATGAACTTATCTGCTTGGAGCCGCATTTAAAAGAGCAGGATTGTTGATGGCTCATGCCTTTCATGTGTTGCTATTGTTCTGTTCTGGAACCTTTTAATATTATGATGTAAGTGGTTGCTTGGACTGCATTAAAGGAATAATGCATAATGTAGCCTCCGTTCTTGTAAATGGAACCCAGAATCTCTAATTCATGCCAGTATCCTTGCACCAAAATTCCAGCAATTATGCAATGTGTCCCTGGATTGAGGAATAGTCACATGATTTTTAGGTCTCGCCTGAGACAATGTGCTTGCGCATTGCTGGTGAGATTATAGTAAGGGGAAAAGAAAAGTCTACCAAAGAGCTTTAAGTGCATGTGAGGCATTCAAGCGCAAAGCTGGCATCTGGACTGCTTTCGCCAGCGCGCGCTCGGCCTCACTTCCTGCTCCCCCTTTTACTTTCGTTATCACTCACACCCCATATGTTCGTTCCCTCCCACCCTTTCTTCGATGCCAGAGGGCTTAGGAATGCGGATTATGGCCAGTGCATGTGCCTCACCATTTGCTCCCGCCCCACCCCCGCATCAGACTTCAAAGGCTGCCGCCCCCCGCATCAGACTTGAAAGGAATGCACTCCCCGCTATGTTGTTCTTTTAGCCCTACACTCGCCATGCATTAGCTAAAGCTCACCAGTGGGCCTTTTGCCCCTCACTAAAAGCTCCTCTCATCACATCTCTTTCTTGCTCTCGCACCCACGTTCTTACTGTTACTCCTTGCTCTCTTTATCTCCATTCCTTCCCTGTAGTTCTCTCTTATTCTCGCGCTCTCCCTCACTCTCCCCGTAACATCCCTCTCGCTAACCTAATTTCCCTTTCAATGCTGAATATTAAAAAATATAAGCAGTCGCCAGGTGTTTTTAACACAATTTTCTTCACTTTCTATGTGTGCACCACTCGTGTGTTATTTTTTTTTCTCCTCCTACCCCTTTCTCTACGTCTCTTTCTCGCTCTCGCACCCACGCTCTTTCTGTTACTATTTGCTCTCCTTCCAACTCCACCCTCCAACTCCAATTCCACACTCCAACTCCAACTCCACCCTCCAACTCTACCCTCCAACTCTTCCCTCCACCCTCCAACTCCACCTTCCAACTCCAACTCCACCCTCCAACTCCAACAAATTCATCTGAAGGGTCAGGGTTGACACCCTCATTTTCTGAATCAGAGTCTGTAATATAATGAGCACACCGGTCCTTTTTGCCGCTAGGGACACCCATGTAAGACGTGCCGCGGGGGACACCATCGTAATTTGTGCCGCTTGGGACACCGGAGTAAATTGTGCCGCTAGGGACACCTTTCAAATTTGAGGCGCGAGGACCTCCCTTCATGAATGAGGTCCTAGGACATCCCAACTCATTTGAGGTGCTAGGACCTCCCATGGTGCTCTTAGTATAAGGCTCGGAATAATTACTTTTTTTTGCTTTTTTACCCTGGTCAATAACTGGAGGGTTGAGACAAGTTGGCCCTTCAGGGAGCTCGTCTTGAAAGGGGAGGGGTCTTTTAGAGGACATACCCTCCTTAAATGTATCTAAAATACAAGATCTCATTTCCTTTTGAATTTTGCGACGTGGTCCTGAGGGAACCACTCAGAACTTCTTGGGTGTTTTAGATTTAATGAGGAAAATATTTCTTCCCCTAAGTGGTCAAGGATAATGTCCTTAGAGGATGATGGAAGTTCCTCTTATAGATTGTAAAATTCTTGATCATCTTCATCAAGATCAAGGACATACTTTGGCGAGATTATAGTAAGAGGAAAAGAAAAGTCTACCAAAGAGCTTTAATAATGCGGTTTATGACCAGTGCATGTGAGGCATTCAAGCTCGAAGCTGGCATCTGGACTGCTTTTGCCAGCGCGCGCTCAGCCTCACTTCCTGCTACCCCTCTTACTTTCGTTATCGCTCACAACCCATATGCTCGTTCCCTCCCACCCTTCTTTTGATGCCAGAGGGCTTTTGAATGCGGATTATGGCCAGTGCATGTGCCTCACCATTTGCTCCCCGCCCCCCGCATCAGACTTCAAAGGCTGCCGCTCTCCCGGCCCCCCGCATCAGACTTGAAAGGAATGCACTCCCCGCTATCTTGTTCTTTTAGCCCTACGCTCGCCATGCATTAGCTAAAGCTCACCAGTGGGCCTTTTGCCCCTCACTAAAAGCTCCTCTCCTCACGTCTCTTTCTCGCTTTCGCACCCACGCTCTTTCTGTTACTCCTTGCTCTCCCTCCAACTCCACCCTCCAACTCCAACTCCACCCTCAAACTCCACCCTCAAACTCCACCCTCCAACTCCACCCTCTCAACTCCACCCTCCAACTCCACCCTCTAACCCCACCTTCCAACTCCACCCTCCAAATCCAACTCCACGCTCCAAATCCAACCCCACCCTCCAACCCCACCCTCCAACTCCACCCTCCAACTCCACCCTCCAACTCCACCCTCCAACTCCACCCTCCAGCTCTACCCTCCAACTCCTCCCTCCAACTCCACCCTCCAACTCCGCCCTCCAACTCCACCCTCCAACTCCACCCTCCAACTCCACCCTCCAATTCCAACTCCACCCTCCAACTCCACCCTCCAACTCCACCCTCCAACTCCAACTCCACCCTCCAACTCCACCTTCCAACTCCAACTCAATCCTCCAATTCCAACCTCCAACTCCACCCTCCAACTCCACCCTCCAACTCCACCCTCCAACTCCACCCTCCAACTCCACCTTCCAACTCCACCCTCCAACTCAAACTCCACCCTCCAACTCCACCCTCCAACTCCACCCTCCATCTCCACCACCCTCCACCTCCAGCCTCCACCTCCACCCTCCAACTCCACCCTCCAACTCCAAATCCACCCTCCAACTCCAACTCCACCCTCCAACTCCAACTCCACCCTCCAACTCCAAATCCACCCTCCAACTCCAACCTTCAATGCCACCTTCCAACTCCACTCCAACTCCAACTCCACCCTCCAACTCTACCCACCAACTCCAACTCCACCCTCCAACTCCACCCTCCAACTCCACCCTCTAACTCCAACTCCACCCTCCAACTCCAACTCCACTCTCCAACTCCACCCTCCAACTCCACCCACCAACTCCAACTCCACCCTCTAACTCCAACTCCACCCTCCAACTCCACCCTTACCCTCCAACTCCAACTCCACCCCCCAACTCCAACACCACCCTCCAACTCCACCCTCCAACTCCACCCTCCAACTCCACCCTCCAACTCCAACTCCAGCCTCTAACTCCACCCTCAAACTTCACCCTCCAACTCCACCCTCCAACTCCACCCTCCACCTCCACCCTCCACCCTCCAACTCCACCCTCCAACTCCACCTCCAAATCCAACCACCAACTCCACCCTCCAACTCCACCTTTCAACTCCAACTCCACCCTCCAACTCCAGCTCCACCCCCAACTCCACCCTCCAACTCCATACTCCAACTCCACCCTCCAACTCCACCCTCCAACTCCACCCTTCATCTCCACCCTCCAACTCCACCTCCACCCTCCAACTCCACCCTCACCCTCCAACTCCACCCTCCAACTCCACCCTACAACTCCACCTCCAACTCCCCCCTCCAACTCCACCCTTCATCTCCACCCTCCAACTCCACCTCCACCCTCCAACTCCACCCTCACCCTCCAACTCCACCCTCACCCTCCAACTCCACCCTCCAACTCCACCCTCCAACTCCACCCTCTAACTCCACCCTCAAACTCCAACCTCCACCCTCCAACTCCAACTCCACCTTCCAACTCCAACTCCACCCTCCAACTCCACCCTCCAACTCCACCCTTCAACTCCACCCTCCAAATCCAACCTCCAACTCCACGCTCCATCTCCACCCTCCAACTCCAACTCCACCCTCCAACTCCACCCTCCAACTCCACCCTCCAACTCCAACTCCACCCTCCAACTCCACCCTCCAACTCCTCCCTCCAACTCCAACTCCACCCTTCAACTCCATCCTCCAACTCCACCCTCACCCTCCAACTCCACCCTCCAACTCCACCCTCCACCCTCCAAATCCACACTCCAACCTCCAACTCCAACCTCCAACTCCAACCTCCAACTCCAACCTCCAACTCCACCCTCCAACTCCACCCTCCAACTCCACCCTCCAACTCCACCCTCCAACTCCAAATCCACCTCCAACTCCAACTCCACCCTCCAACTCTACCCTCCAACTCTACCCTCCAACTCCACCCTCCAACTCCAACTCCACATTCCAACTTTAACTCCACCCTCAAACTCCACCCTCCAACTCCACCCTCCAACTCCACCCTCCACCCTCCAACTCCACCCTCCAACTCCACCCTCCACCTCCACCCTCCACCTCCACCCTCCAACTCCACCCTCCAACTCCAACTCCACCCTCCAACTCCACCCTCCAACTCCACCCTCCAACTCCACCCTCCAACTCCACCCTCCAACTCCACCCACCAACTCCACCCTCCAACTCCACCTTTCAACTCCAACTCCACCCTCCAACTCCACCCTTCAACTCCACCCTCCAACTCCAGCTCCACCCCCAACTCCACCCTCCAACTCACCCTCCAACTCCACCCTCCAACTCCACCCTACAACTCCACCCTACAACTCCACCTCCAACTCCCCCCTCCAACTCCACCCTTCATCTCCACCCTCCAACTCCACCTCCACCTCCAACTCCACCCTCACCCTCCACCCTCCAACCACCCTCCAACTCCAACTCCACCCTCTAACTCCACCCTCCAACTTCCACCCCCAACTCCACCCTCCAACTCCACCCTTCAACTCCACCCTCCCAAATCCAGCCTCCAACTCCACGCTCCATCTCCACCCTCCAACTCCAACTCCACCCTCCAACTCCACCCTCCAACTCCACCCTCCAACTCCAACTCCACCCTCCAACTCCAACTTCACCCTCCAACTCCACCCTCCAACTCCACCCTCCAACTCCAACTCCACCCTTTAACTCCATCCTCCAACTCCACCCTCACCCTCCAACTCCACCCTCCAACTCCGCCCTCCAACTCCACCCTCCAACTCCACCCTCCAACTCCACCCTCCAACTCCAACTCCACCCTCCAACTCCACCTTCCAACTCCAACTCAATCCTCCAATTCCAACCTCCAACTCCACCCTCCAACTCCACCCTCCAACTCCACCCTCCAACTCCACCCTCCAACTCCACCCTCCAACTCCACCCTCCCTCCAACTCCACCCTCCAACTCCACCCTCCAACTCAAACTCCACCTCCAACTCCACCCTCCAACTCCACCCTCCAACTCCACCCTCCATCTCCACCACCCTCCACCTCCAGCCTCCACCTCCACCCTCCAACTCCACCCTCCAACTCCAAATCCACCCTCCAACTCCAACTCCACCCTCCAACTCCAACTCCACCCTCCAACTCCAAATCCACCCTCCAACTCCAACCTTCAATGCCACCTTCCAACTCCACCCTCCAACTCCACTCTCCAACTCCAACTCCACCCTCCAACTCTACCCACCAACTCCAACTCCACCCTCCAACTCCACCCTCCAACTCCACCCTCTAACTCCAACTCCACCCTCCAACTCCAACTCCACTCTCCAACTCCACCCTCCAACTCCACCCACCAACTCCAACTCCACCCTCTAACTCCAACTCCACCCTCCAACTCCACCCTCCAACTCCACCCTTACCCTCCAACTCCAACTCCACCCCCCAACTCCAACTCCACCCTCACCCTCCAACTCCACCCTCCAACTCCACCCTCCAACTCCAACTCCAGCCTCTAACTCCATCCTCCAACTTCACCCTCCAACTCCACCCTCCACCTCCACCCTCCACCTCCACCCTCCAACTCCACCCTCCAAATCCAACCACCAACTCCACCCTCCAACTCCACCTTTCAACTCCAACTCCACCCTCCAACTCCAGCTCCACCCCCAACTCCACCCTCCAACTCCATACTCCAACTCCACCTTCCAACTCCACCCTCCAACTCCACCCTTCATCTCCACCCTCCAACTCCACCTCCACCCTCCAACTCCACCCTCACCCTCCAACTCCACCCTCCAACTCCACCCTACAACTCCACCCTACAACTCCACCTCCAACTCCCCCCTCCAACTCCACCCTTCATCTCCACCCTCCAACTCCACCTCCACCCTCCAACTCCACCCTCACCCTCCAACTCCACCCTCCAACTCCACCCTCCAACTCCACCCTCTAACTCCACCCTCAAACTCCAACCTCCACCCTCCAACTCCACCTTCCAACTCCAACTCCACCCTCCAACTCCACCCTCCAACTCCACCCTTCAACTCCACCCTCCAAATCCAACCTCCAACTCCACGCTCCATCTCCACCCTCCAACTCCAACTCCACCCTCCAACTCCACCCTCCAACTCCAACTCCACCCTCCAACTCCACCCTCCAACTCCACCTTCCAACTCCTCCCTCCAACTCCAACTCCACCCTCCAACTCCATCCTCCAACTCCACCCTCACCCTCCAACTCCACCCTCCAACTCCACCCTCCACCCTCCAAATCCACACTCCAACCTCCAACTCCAACCTCCAACTCCACCCTCCAACTCCACCCTCCAACTCCAACCTCCAACTCCACCCTCCAACTCCACCCTCCAACTCCACCCTCCAACTCCACCCTCCAACTCCACCCTCCAACTCCACCCTCCAACTCCAAATCCACCCTCCAACTCTACCCTCCAACTCTACCCTCCAACTCCACCTTCCAACTCTAACTCCACCCTCCAACTCCACCCTCCAACTCCAACTCCACATTCCAACTTTAACTCCACCCTCAAACTCCACCCTCCAACTCCACCCTCCAACTCCACCCTCCAACTCCACCCTCCAACTCCACCTCCACCCTCCAACTCCACCCTCCACCTCCACCCTCCACCTCCACCCTCC